>NW_017536274.1:144713-199502 GCF_001853355.1 Bactrocera latifrons | reverse complement strand
ACTCAGATCTACATCGTGATCTTCACATAAACATGGTTCGGGAAGTCATTCGCGACACGGCATCGAAACATGCCACAAGGTTGCAAAACCACGTAAACGCTGAAGCCCGACAACTAGGAGAGGCTAGAAATAGCATGCGCAGATTGAAAAGAACAACGTTCCATGACCTTCTAAGCAAATAACAAATATTATTATATTTAGTTTTTAATACAAATTCTAATTTTGAAAAAGCTTCTTAATAGAGCTTTATTGTTTTACCTTATAAGTTATGAAAAATATTGCTTGTTAGTACATTTGTCACTAGTTGCAATTTGAATGAAATATTAAACCATACGTAAAATCTTGTTACGTTTCAATAAATAAAAAAACAAAAAAAAAAAAAAAAAAACTATGTTTGATTTGCAGAAAATGTATATTCATTACATTAATTATTTACTTCTAACTTGGGTCTCCTTTGCCGAAAGCTTATAAAGTGAAATAGCTGAGCCTTAAATTACGATTCGGAATGCAAATTTGGCAGATGAATCACTTTAAGAAAATCTTTAAAGAGTGTGAAAATAGCTGAAATCGGATGATAACTACTGAAAGTTCGATATAATAACTAAATGATAGAGACATTCAATATTACATCCAGGTTGGTACAAGAAAGCTTTATAGGAGCCGGTGACAAATTTAGATGGTAGGCGTTGCACCGTGCACATTTTGACGAAACCCCGTATCTCGGAACCTACATTACCGTTTTCAACCATATTCTGTAGATAACATGGTCATGACACTCTTACATTGCAGTGCAAAAATGGCGAAGTCGCACTAAAAAAGCACATACATATGCACAATTTCGAATTCCATCTTATTATGTCTTTTACCACTATACAAATCAAGCACCAATGAATGCATCGATATAAAACTTTGAACGAATAGTATCTCTGAGATGTGCCTTCTTATGACCAAATTTGTCCAAATCGGGCCAAAACTGTTCCAGCCCCTAAACCTAGATACCAAACATGTAAGCCCCAGTTCGAACTTTTTATAGAAAATATCGGTCAGAAAGAATTGTTATAGAAATTCGAAAGGAATCCTTTGCGGATAATATTATGCCAGTATGTCAATTCCCTTATCTTCTATATACATAATAGAAAGATTTTCAAACTTTATACCGCACATACAGTGGCTCACAGCTTATTTCGTGTAAGCAACATTTTTGATAATACTGATATGAAATTAATATTTTTTGCTCTGAACTAAATGAACGAATAATGCAATTATATTGATAATTTAGTTTTAAATACAAAACATGTAAACAAATCTACAAAAGTTTTCAAATTCAATATTTTATTAAACAAAAACCAAAAACACTCATAATTCATGGGTCACAGCTTACTTCGTGTGGTGTAAAAATTCTTACTAAAAAGTTATAAAAAGTAAACAAAAATAAAATTTCAATATATTGTGGAAAAGCCTTTTTGCTTGATTACAGCTTTCATGCGGTTTTGCATTGATTCCACCAATTTTTTTGTATAATCTGGCGATATTTTATCCCACTCTTTCTAATATTAATCCAGAATGTGCCATACGTTTTCAATAACGTTCAAATCTGGTGACTGTGCAGGTGTTTGGACGAGGTGTGGACAATTCCAAATGAGCCAAGTTTGTACAAGACCAGATTTATGTTTAGGGTCGTTGTCCTGGTAGAAGCGAAAAGTGTCACGTATACCCATGTCTTCTGCACTTTGAAGCAAATATTGCTTCAGTAAGTCTAGGTACACTTCTTTATTCATAGTGGTGTCTATAAACTCCAATCGACCAACGCCTGCAGATGACATACACCGCCAAACCATTACATGACCGCCACCATGTTTTACTGTTGCGCGTAAATTTTTTGTTTGGAGCTCAGTATTTGGTTGCCGCCCTACGTATGCTTTACCATCTGACGCAAAAAGATTAAACTTGCTCTCATCGGCGAAAATAACCGTATTCCAAAAAGCATTGTCCTTGTTTAAATGGTCTTTTGCGAATTGTAAACGGGCTTTTTTATTTTTCTTATTTATAAAAGGCTTATTCCGTGCTGTTCGCCCATGAAAATTGGAATCCCGTAATATTCTGCGCACAGTTTCTCGATGACATTTTTTGCCGAGAAACATTTCAATATCTTTGGTCACCGCTGGAGCTTCACTTTGGTTCTTTTTTATTTTTTAAAATCCACCTCCCATCCGTTTCATTAAAAATTTTATTAGGAGCCTAACAGCTCACTAACAAAGAGCTGAATTATATATTGAACTGTAGATGAACTTAAATCAACCATTTTAGCAATTTGTTTTTGCGTTCTCCCACTTTGAAAATGTTTAATAACTAATTCGCGTTTTTCAATTGAAGTGCGCGGACCCATGTTGATATACCGCGTAATTGAAACTGATCTGCATTGTTTTTAGAATATAAACTGCTTCTTAAGTATTCATAGTTCACTCTTTGATTTACCTTTCGTTTTCTGCATCCGTTATTTCCATGTATCACATGAACGAAATCAACACACGAAATAAGCTGTGACCCATGAATTATAAGTGGTTATGGTTTTTGTTTAATAAAGTATTGAATTTGAATACTTTTGTAAATTTGTATACTTGGAAAAATATGGAACTTTAAATGATTGTCGCGACAAACCTTCATACTCTAAACTCGTACAATCTGATTTTGATTTTTTTATAACACGTTCTTTTTTCGGGAAAAAATCATCTAGGTTAGGAGTTTTACTCAAAACTTCTTGTTCTTTTTTACTTTTGTCCAAAGCGCGCTTTCGATACTCAGATCCACTAAATTTTTGCGTCCATCAGCCATGATTGACATTGTATATTTGTATATTTATGCTCAAAATCAGTGGAATTCTTTAGATCGTTCGTTTGTGTTTTCGGCACAGTTCGCATTTTCTACCAATGAATATGTAAGCGTACATTCCTTAACATCGAAAATATCATATTTTTTCTCATTTAACACTGAAAATGCTGAGTTCTGTTATTTTCCTGTCCCTGATGTTAAGTGGTGAAACAAGCTCATCCAAAATAGTAAATATCCCAAAATTTAAGTATCCGTAAATTTTCATCATCGTGAATCTTCTCTATAAATATACGTTCTCTGCTATTGCTTTTATAGAATAATTTCGATGTTTCACATCTGCCAGCTGTCAACTGACAGCTCACTTTTTTTTTCTACTTTCCAAATTTTGCCGCCCTGGGCACTAGCCCCGACTGCCCCTAGTCTAAATCCACCACTGCAGCCATTGTTCTCTGAGAGCGTTCGCCAGCAACTTGGTATAAGGAAATTGTGGGACGACATTCAAGCTCCATAGGGGGTTCAAGTATTACGTAACACAATCTTTGAAGATTTTTGACCGCCCCTCCCCCCTCGTAATGGACCGTAACGTTTTTCTGTACCCCCCCTGCCCCTCTTTAAACGTTACGTAACAATTTTTATAATTTGCCCTAAAGTCGCAAAAAGTTATAGTTTTTATCTTTGGTTTTAATTTAATTGTCTTTGAAACTAACTACCAGTCTCAGTCTCAGTACCTACATTATAAATATTGTTGTATATTTTATGAAACAACTAATAAGATAAGGAATAATGAAAAATGGCCCGGTTCTTAGTACCAGTACCCATCGAACTGTATGGACGTGGACGAAGCTAGATAAGTATGTAAGAGAGTAAAAAAATAATATACGTTTGTCAGACTCTGCTTACTTCAATGTAATTATTACTATTATTGAAGATACCAATTCTCTTGACTGTGTTTTTCAAATATCTAATAACCAGGGTAGGGCGCAGTGACAAAGTAGTAAATTTGTAACTGCGGCACGGGCTTAAAAAGATTGGGAACCCCTGCCATAGACAAATTCGTGTTTTAAGCGCGGGCGAAACCTAGCTGGTACTAAATAAAACAAGAGAATTTTAATCCGTAACACATTTCTTTATTTTTTAAAAATTTTTGCTTCACACACAGTCATATTGTTTTTTCCACTAATAAACTCTTTAAATAAAATAACATATTTATTTTAACCTTTGGCAATGCAATTATAAATGGAAACCCAACTGAAATTAAACATTATACGCGAAATAAAATCATATTCTTAACAAAATTAAAAAATCAATTATGAACCAAGTATCTAAGTAGGTCTATTAAAACCAATTCGATTAAAATTCCTACTTTTCTGTCCACGGGTTTGCTAGCCACTCAGATTCTTTCATCACTGGCATCTGGAGTGCAAACAAGGACGGTTCGTCTTCATCGAGCCAGTCAGCGTTTCAGACCATGTTTCATAACTACGCACAATGCAGAGAAGCTCATTTGCCCTTCTGGCAGCAAGGCGCTGCGGCCGTACTCTAGTTTCAGAATTGTCTTGGACAGTCTTGCCGTGCACGTAACGACAGTGCATTTGAGCACTCTTACGAGATGTGAAAGAGATACCACAGGTTGGACATACTTTACCTTTACGGCGGATTGTACAGATGGACAAAAGAAGTCGTAAGGCATCTGCTTAAACCCTTCTAGAGGAGGTGACAGATCAAGGGACAACCTCACAAGAAGTGGTGAAAACTTGGATGTTCCTTTGTCCAGCAAACTGGGTACTACGAGCGTGATTGAAGTTTGAAGTATTGGGCAAGGTGGCGGCATGAAAGCATCCGCAAACACAGATTTCAATGCACTTTTCGGTGGCGAACAGCAGGATTCATCCGCGCATTTTATAACCTGTAAGAAATATTGCGATTCACGGACGTGAACGCTATACCATGCCAGATTTAGTTCTGCTGGATCCTGCTATCTTCGGGCTGTGTATACTCCGCCGAAACGACGTAATTATCAATTTTCATTTCTCTCCACACTTCTGCAAGTGTTTCTCCAGCGTGCTGAAAGTTGCATATTTCCAAATCAACATCTGTAGTAATTCCTTTGTTGTCGAGATGAGAACCAAAATGTTCCTGAGGCAGAATGACGCCTGCCAGTCGTTTGCTGAGGAGAGGCATGCGACGCTCAACTCGGTTATATGTGCTCCTCCTAGGAGCATTACTCGCTATAAACAGAGCGTCCAAATTGTATTTTTTAAAGTGTTCAATCGCAAAGTTTTTGACTTTGAGATAACGCGGGTTTTCGTCCGGCCCACCATCTACAAAAATGATGATCACTGGCTTCACGATGTTCGATTCTGTCAACATTAAGGGTTTCAATGAAGGTTTTGATAAAAGTGATTCGAAATCATAAGCATGGGTGTTCGCTGTGGAGGATGCATGTTTCCCGCTTTTTATGGATATGTATGTCGGCCCGCTGTACCCAACAGCTTCTTCCTTACCGAAATTGTTATATTCCACGTTGACGCCGGTATATACAGAAGGAATGAGTTTGTGCCGCTCTGCCGCGACCCAGTCATGATCAGGTAAAAGTATTCTGTATTCCATATGCATTAAAAGGGGGCTCTGACTTTTCACTCCCGGTAAACCTATTGGTATACGTGCCTTATCGTCTTGTGAGAGAACGAATACTTGCTGCGGCCCTAGGAGCGATTAGAGAGATTCCAATGACCTGATTATAGCAGTGCAAACTTCCCCGTCCTCGTGCTTTTTGTGCACCTTGGTCCGTGGTCTTGCTAACTTTACGGGTACGGTACGTACGTGCCTTCTTCCCTCTTGCGTGTTAGAAACGCGTGGGAGTAAATGAAGATATGTGCCGCTTCGAGAAATTTTGTATCCCATTAACAATAGCCTCTCAGCGGCGTTCATCAGCAGCGCTGCCATGAATGACAATATTAATTATGGTCTCTAGGAGAGCAGGTTACGAGTCAACTAAAGGGGGCTGTCCAGAGCCAGTTCGAGGTTGTGCTGTTGGAGGATTGTTTCTCTGACGTTCAGTTCTGTCCAGTTTTTCTTTGGCTCGAAATTTTTTTGCACGCTTAGAAGAGTCTCTTTGTTTCTTTAAAAGTTTTTCTTCTTGCTTCAACTCTTTGCGTGGCTTTCTTATTTCGTTGTGAACATCATTTTTGGTTATTCCAGTGTCCCTTGCTTCAGGAAGAACATTTATTCTCTGTTGCAATAGTTTAATTATTGTCATAAGAGTATCTTGAGCCGGCTTGCTTGTAACATTTTTAGGGAAGCCCGAATCAATGAAAGTCGTGTGTGGTTCCGTAGACGGTACCTGCACAAATTGCTCATCAGTATGCTGACTTTGTTCATCGTGGGTATCGCTCATCTTTCGTTTCATATGAGATGAAGCTACAACATCCGAATCCTATAGAAATCAAGAGGTTAACATTAGAAATAGGTAATATTGACACATGTGATAAAAAAGAACATAATATGCAAGCAGATGAACCTGTTTTCGTTGAAGAGCAAGTGAAGCCGAGGGAACATTGGGCCTTAGCGTGCCTGGGAGTGGTGCTGGCGTGCTTGATGTTTTCAAAGGTAGCTAGAAATAAATAATACTTCTGAACTTATGACCAGTTTTTGAAAAATCAAGATTTGTATTACATATTATGAAACTGGTCATAATTACATTTTAGAAGTAAACTTCTTCTGCTTTCTTCTTCGTGGCCTTCACCTTCAACAGTTGTATAACATCATTTATATGTTCTATAAACTTTTATTTATTTTTTAGTTTTTTTTTTTTTGCCATTTTCCAGATATCGTTGGCATTTTTTTGTTTGCTGGCAAGTTACCATGAGAGCCTTTATAGGCCAAGAACAGTTGATGATACAAAACTCCCTCTTTTGAAGACAGTACAGTATTCGAACACTATGAGTTCACTTTAATAACACCGACTACACAATGAGCTTCTGCATAAACACTAAGAATAAAAACCACATTAAATGACGTACAATACAATCTAGGGATTCAACGTGAAATATAAACGAAAAGGTTTGCCAACTTGCGAGAACAGAAATGACGACCGGACTAATAATCGGGGGATTCCCCGTAAAACGTAAACGAAAAGGGTTGCCATCTTGTGAGTTTTAATTCGCTATTTTATTATTTAACAAAAGAAACAATGTTACGTAACGTGTTGTAAGAAAGACCCCCTCCCGCCCCTGTAACGCATCGTAGCGTTTTACGAAACCCCCTCCCCACAAATTGCGTTATGTAATACTTGCACGCTCCCTTACGTACAGCTGCAAATGAAACCATTGGTTTTTCGAAAAAGCAAAAGAACAGCTGGTACGATAAGGAGTGTCGTGTCGTAGTCAAGACAAACCAGATTGCTACCTCGCAACGTTACAATCGACCACACCACGTGCGGGATGTGTTAGATACCGAGAGCTGAAGAGGAAAGCGAGACGCATTTGCAGACAAAGAAAGAGAGAGGCCGAAATACGAGTCCCTAATCGAAAATAATGGAGCAGACGTTCCATTGCCCGACCACGAATTCAAACACGGCGTCGAAGAACTGATAAGTATGCATAAGCTTCTTTGTAAAATATGGTCGGACGAAAACATGCCCGACGATTGGAATTAAAATATGCTCTGCCCAATCCACAAAATGGTATATTCCACAATCTACGACAACTAGCGTGATTGGACCACATCAGTGTGGCTTTACACCAGCAAATCAACAACTGACCAGATATTCAGAACGCGCCAAATCTAGGGAAAAAAACGCGTGAAAAGCTGGTCAATAAAACTTCCGATGATTTGGGAGCATAATGAGTCTTTAAAACAAATTTTAATATCTATTAATCAAGTTACATAATTACAAAATTAAATTAAATCTAATAGCACGCATGTAATATCGCCAAAGAGCCGGAAGATTTGAATAACTACTTATTAATTTTCATTCAGTAGATCATCTCTTAGAAAGACACGAATTCTTATAAAGACATATGTACATATTTACATATATTTATACAAATTAATATAAAGTGCATACACATACATATACATTAATAAACATACTCGTGTGTGTTTGTAATATCGTAACTTCTGTAAAGCAATCGTGCTCAAAATCAACTCGTTTCGTGAGCTTAGAAAATTTCGGAAGTATTTGATTGACTGCGTCTTTCTTTTAACAAGTCCGACAGGCGTCAAATTGTCGCCTAAATGCGCCCCGATCTCTTTTGTTTCAGCGAACCGAATGAAAGCTTCAGAAGCACGAAAATACGAACCGCAAGCACACATTTGAGTATACATATATGTAAATATATATGCATGTAGACACATCGAAGATCGGCATATGAGCCACTCCATACAAAAACGGAAACTTTTGCCAATCTCCTACAAAGTCACTTATTTGTCTCATTAGCCGAATGCATTGTTACTGCATTATTATTCCAGTGATTTATTTTTGTGCCAACCGCTAGTGTGCTCCTCTGTGCCGTTTATTGACTTTTGTCACCAACGGCTAAAATTTAACGCTCTTTACTTCCCACACACATGTTCGTATGTAAGACGTGTGGGAATGCATGTGTGGCGTTATGCTTTTCGTCTGCACGATATGCACTTATACATACGTACATACATATGTATGCGTGTATTGAGCGCAACATGAATAAGTGAACGTACTTGCAAATTGATGCATGTGTGTTTGTGCAGGTGTTCATATGCTCAGCTCCATACATTGTACCTATCTATATACTATATTTGCAGTTATGGTAAATGTGGCATGAGATTTTCCAACTGTTTCCACGCTTGCTGCCCACAAAATGACAACAAATCCTGCACCGATTATTATCTGAAAGATTGCTGCGGTCACAATCGGATTCGCCGAAGCATAGTGTTTCAATATACAACAAATATCGTGCTAGCATTTGTGTTCTATTCCATTTATACATCAGTACCACAACTGAGCTAATTTTTAATTTGTTAAAGAATTCAAATTTAAAAACTTTAGTTTGTCTTAACCGATGGTTTTATATTATTTGTTGCTACCTGAGCCTTGTGATAAATAAAACTGAGCCTCAACAAAACATTCACGACAAAACCTAAAACAACTAGACCTAATTATTCATATTCTATAAAAAGGTCGATCTTTGTTTGTTTAATATTCATACTGATTTTAAATTAAAGCATTTGCTAAATATATTTAGGGAGACGTTTTTACCGTGCTCAAATAATACAATTTCCTTCCCAAGGTATATTAAGTTTACACACAAAATTTGTAACACCCCGAAAGTAACGTCGAAGACCCTAAAATATATATATATGTATGTATGTATGTATATGTGTATGATCAGCATGATAAGCTGAGTCGATTCATCAATGTCCCTCTATCTATCTGTCTGTATTTACGCGGACTACTCCTTTAGTTCTAGAAATACCGGTCTGAAATTTAGCATCTCAGCTGCCGTACAAGGGAAGGGTATTAGAGCTTCGGTGTAGCCGAAGTTAACGTTTTTTCTTAATTTTATTAGAAAAACGCTGCATTTGTGTACACTGTGTGTTATTATTGTCGCCTTCTTAAGGCATCAAAGGCATTGTGGACGCATTACCGGAGGTGAGGTGTGCAGTGAAAATTTTTCGTTATGCTCTGTACACTTGCGCGTGCATGCTCGAGCGATATTTAAGTGGCAAATTAAAGTCCAAGTGAGAATAAATGTTCAAGACCAAATTATTTCTACCTCTGTAAACTACCGCTTTCTATAAATCGGCACACAAACATCTATATATAACACACTATGTAGATGTGTGAAGAAGCTTATATTCAAATGGTACATACGGTATGTATGTGTATAAATGGATATGAAAGAATACAAACTTCGTACAGGTATTATTACCATTAGGTCTGCTACACAGCCGTTAGGCACAAAAATTACCAGTGCCGTATTAGAGAAGAGATTCCAAGTACCGTTTATTTGTTATCGTCCAAAAATCATGAGTTTTATCTACTTATGTATACTTAATTGCAAGCAGCATAAGTATTGTACTTACAATTGAATGAACAAACCAGTTAAAATTTGTAGTCAATATTCGTGAACGATAATTGGTTAGACCCATTCAGACATTTATAATAYAAAATATAAATTTTATTAATTTACTAGTCGATCCGGACACGCGTTGCTCTGGTATACATTTTATACTATTATTTATGTATATAATAAACTTTTAAATACAGTGAAAATTTTATTTTCAAATAAAGGCAGAAACGTTTGAGGAACGAAATACCGAATTTAAGGCTATTTTCTCAATGTCTGATTAGCAGAATTTCTGTCCATTTAATAGCGTTGTCCGCTTAATAGATTGCACTTAATAAACACCAACAAATTGTGGGGCTGGCCAATGTGCATAGTTCATGGAGATGCCCGCTTAATATAGCGTCCATTTATCAAAACTTTCACGGTATTTTTTATTTATGAACTGTTTTTACTATCCTATCTTCTAAGTCGGTTCGAACTGGACACAGTGTGCAAAATTTTGCTCAAATCGGTTCAGTAGTTTACGAATCCATAAATACATATATATTTTGAAACCGTATATTTTCGACGAAGACTTAATATACTAACTAAATTTTTTGTTGCCAAATTATAAACTAAAATGGTATGGATATATAAAAAGCTTTTTTGAAATGTGTGTAAATTTGTTTGCAATTCCTTAAATGTTATTGCATTTTTACCGAATATTTTAGACTACTGAATATATTTAACATTTTAAAAACATGTATGCAATCAATTATTAACTCATTTTTTGTCGAACGAAGTCGGTCTCTGGAATCCAAATATGACTTTTCGAATTTTAGGATTTGACTCATTACAAAAAAAAATTCTCTTATTTACTGCAGATGAATTAATGAAAAGCTAAATAAATTATCATATTTTTATTTCAAATGTGTATAACAGTTTTAACCAAGATTATATGTCAAATATATTAAAACGAATCAATAGCCAGATTTACGAAGAAAATTATAAATTATTTATAGCTTTCTGAGAACTAAGTTATGCTAGATATCAAAGTATAATTAGGTATTGCTATTTTTGGCAAAGTACTTAACTTTTCTTATATTTCATTACATTGGAGTAATAGCGAAAAAAAATGAATTTAATCACATTTAAAAGAAAATTAATATGTATTTAACAAGCAAGGAAATGCTATGTTATGGTGTACCCGATCATTTCATACTATTGCAAATTGCCAGGTCTAAAGCCAAGAACAGCCATATTTGGCATAAGGCTAAACGGAAATAATTATATGTAGTACTTATGACAATATTCAATATTCTACTTTCAGTTAATTTTGCCGAAATTTTAAATATCTTATAATAGGTAATAGAAGAGATAGCATTGACCCGATTTGATATATGATTTGCCAATACTATATGCAGATAAAAGGCCACAACTAATAAAAGGCTCCGAAGGATTCATCAAGGTTCCTCACATGCAATTCCTACTCAAGTCCGGGTGTTCGAAAATACTAATATTAGTTATATGGGGGCTATGTCAAGTTTTGGCCCAGTTTTATCCATTTTAGGCATAATTATTAGACACGCTTTCTCAACTTTATTAAGATAACTCACTAGTTGGACGATATGTATACACCACATAAAGTCACCAGAAAGAAAAACAAAACGTTCGAAAATCGTTCCATTAGGTATATAGTGCCTGAGGGAAATATTGACCCGAACCACTCATTTGTATTCCACATATTACTATCAGGAAAGTATTCTATATGAATTTCAATTATATTTGTCACACATTGATCGATATTTTCGATAAAAAGTCAAATATGGGTAGTGGGGTCTAAATATTTGGTATCCACGGGCTTCAACAGTTTTGATTCGATTTGAACAATTTTTGGTTACAAGGTGGCTTATTTCAAAGACATGAAAAGCCTTATTCGGTTATACCCGAAAGTGCAGGAATCAATTGGAATTTGAAATTGTGTTAAATTGTTTAGCAGGTCCAGAGATATGTGATTTCAACTTCAAGAGAGCGGTGCTACGCCCATGCGAAATTTTAATCTCGGATCTTATAAAACTGTCAAATACCTTCTTCTAGAGTTTTTGGTTATTGATTTATTGCCCCTTCAATAATTCCTAATAGTACCGTCACATGGGAAGTGGGCGTGGTTATAATCCGCTTTTTCTCATTATCACACTATCAAAGGGATTTTTCTGAGCAAATTTAAAATAATATAGTATGTACATTAACTCTATTATATGCCCACTTTTAATTATCTTCGTGCCACAATAGCTCATCGTGGGATTGTAAAACAATACCACTACTTCCTCCTACTTTTCAATTCAAATGCTATAGATGGTAGTGCATTAATCCAAAGTATGTTGCTTAAGTCTTTGGTTACTTGATTATTTGCTGTTACCTCCGGAGATTTAAGATAGTAGTGCATTAGGTTAGGTGTTATATTTCTCATGAATTGTTATTTCATTTAGTTGAATTGGCTCCTTCTCAGTTTATCCTCATCTAGCCTACGAGACCACGATACGTGAAACTTCTGGATGTTATTATGGCAGAGAAGAAAATTGTTTACTAATTTTTTGTTGATCTAATATATATAATTAGAGAAATTTGAAGTAATTAGCTTAGCGCTTTCCTAAAGTAAATAATGAAAATTAACATAATTTGTTAATTCAAAAGAAGAATTTATAAATAAGCGTTTACTAGTTTTGCCATTGATGTGACCTTCACATACATACATTTATACATGTATATATTATGTGCGGTAAGATGATAAAACCGGTGTACTATTTATATGTGCCCTTAATACAACAATCCCTAGATGTATAAGTATTCCTTAAAAGCAATAAATTGTGTGTGTTTGTAGACACGTATAGTAATGAAACAATAAATCCATATAGAGCAGACAACAAGTGTTTCTAACAAACAAGTGGTATGACTGAGTTGTAGCCTTGCATCTTCTCACCTACAAAGGCTTGCTTCAAATGAGTTTGAACGGCTATTTGGCCTAAACAAGAGTGGCGGAGCGGAGGTCAACGTTATGTCACCTGAAGCATTGCAGCACCCCGAAAGCTAACTATGAGGCTCACGAATCTTCATCGAAAGGCGAGAGACTGTGAGAGACAAAGATTTGAACAAAAATATCAAAATATTCAGGCTGGCCACTGTAGTTAGTGAATTGGTGAAAAAATACAGCGCTTACAGAGATTAACAATTTGCAAGTTTGTATATACATACATCACCTTAGCTGTGAAAGAATAGTTGGTAGCGGTTTTAAGGAGTGGATTACTTCAATTTGCGGTGTGCTGTAACTTCCTTACAACACATTACTGCGGCATGTCGTGCCACAGCGTTGTCGGTAAATATGCGCACGTTGTAAGGTTGCAAATGCAAATCAACGGAGGTAGCTACAACCGCTGACGCTGTGAGGCACAAAATAAAAAAATAGCACTCCAAGCAGCAGTGCGACTAGGCTGGGCACCGACGCCAACTAAACGTACGCTTATGCAATGCGATTCAGGGCAGAGAGTCTTATGGACATGCGATGGACGCTCTCGTGCTTGAAAAGCGTCAGCAGTGATTTTTAGCTTCGTGGCTTGCCTCTTCTTCTATCTACCTTTGGCGTTTAGCTTCTGCATTATCCAATACAATACAATTCACAACTGCCCAGCAACAACAACTAGGTGGCATTTGAAAGCATGCTTTACGAATGAATGGTTGACCATTTGACTGATGCGCTGGATTAGGTAGTCGGATGAATGGGTGTCTGTCTTGCTGAACGCTTTCGTCTCTATTGGTCTTTAAGAATGCAAGTGAATTCTGTAGTTGATGAAATAGGTAAAAGTTCAAATGGTATGAACTTTGTACCGTGCAATCCTCAATCCTCAACGTACTGCTGGATCGAAAGATTGTCCCCATTGTCAAACCACCACACCGGTAGATGAAAATGCCGTTTACTGCTGCCGCGTTGAATGCATTGTTACTTAGACAAAATAAAATGAATGATAAAACTCCCCTTCCCTTTAGCTTTTTATTTGGAATTAACCATTGCCCACAACAACACTGCTTGTGCTA
This sequence comes from Bactrocera latifrons, assembly GCF_001853355.1. Taxonomy (NCBI): domain Eukaryota; kingdom Metazoa; phylum Arthropoda; class Insecta; order Diptera; family Tephritidae; genus Bactrocera; species Bactrocera latifrons. Next base: position 185,556 of record NW_017536274.1, on the reverse strand, counting down.
AAAAAATTTAGTGATACAATCTTTTGATTCGATTTAAATAATTTGTTATTATCCCTTGAACAGGTTATATTAAGTTGACGGTAGGTTGAAAACACCTGGAAGGAAACGTTTCTCACGCTTTCAGTTTTCCAGATATTGCTCATAAACTTTTCAAACCTCCTCTTAAAAACAAAAATCGCTCATTTGTGGGAACCGCCGATATCGGACTAAATATTATAAGTTCTTATACAAATTAAACGATCAAAACAATATCTTGTACGGAAATTTCTTTATTTTTGAAGGATATTCTAGCTCCAGTGCAATCGAAATTTGCTGCTTTGGTTGCTCTGTAAATTCATATTAAAATATCGACTAATATGAAGAGTGTAGGCGTACATTTGTTTCCTTTAATTATAGTTACATAATAAATTTAAACTTATTCTAAAGAAATTTGTATTATATTATTTTTTAAAACAAATAAATGAATTTAGCGTGAAAAGAATGGCTAAGCAATAAGAAGATAAAAAAAATGTACTACTTAATTAATAGATGTATTCGTTTCGTCATGCGTTACTCTCCAGCGACCGACACTAGGTTATCTTCATTAAAATACTAGATTTCGCCATGCAAAAGTTACAGTGGTTAATCTGGACATCGAGAAGAATTGAAGTTAATCTACTCGAAATACAGTCGAAAATGGAATTAGACAACACAAAGAAAAATGATATATTATACAACTGTGTTCGAAATGAAGCAGTGGCAAAACCAAAAATTTAAATGAAGTAAAAAAATCGTGTAATTAATTTTTATTATGGGTTATTATTATTGTACTTAATTCGCTCATGTTCAAGCTTAAATATGATTTCTTTACAGAATAAGATAAAGTTCTTCTTTAAATAAAWAAAAAGTTTGTAAAATTTTAGCTGTGATTAAAAATAGCCGTATTGAGGATCTTACATCAAAAATCAATTAATTGGTTATAATATAATAATATAAAATAAAGTTTAAACAATTAGTATTTTGTTGAATGACCGTTGTTGGATAACACAGCTGCGCATCTCCTAGGCATGTAGTCCACCAAACGCTTACATCTCTCGAGAGGAATGGCACGCCTTCTTCACAGCACTCCATAAGTGCGTCATATTTGACGAATTCTCTTTCCCTAAAGCTTCTTTGACCTCCGCCCAAAGATTCTAAATTGAATTAGGATCCGGTGACTGAGCCGGCCAACCCATAAGCTCAACTCCATTTAGAGCAAACCAATTTTTTGCAATCGACTTCCCAAATCAGAAAATGCGTTCATTAGGTCTATTAAATGGAAAGTATTTAAAACAATGTACTGTTATAAAAAAATACCACATTATAATATTTTCCTTTACTAAATAAAAAGAGTGAATTTTTTTATGCCAAAAACATATGTTTTGTAAGTCTCCGATGGTGCTTAGTGAATATATTAAACATAATCTGTCTCCAGTAACAGATGCCCAGAGCATACTAAAATTAAGAAGGGAACACTTCTCCAGCCAGCTAAATGGCAGTGAAAGCTTAACGCCAGGAGAAGGCGAACCCGATTCCCCAATCGATGACGATGGAGCAGACGTTCCATAGCCCGACCATGAAAAAGTTCGAATAGCATTTACCCGTCTGAGGACAACAAAGTGGCGGGGCCTATGGATTGCCGGCCGAGCTATTCAAACACACCGGCGAATAACTTCTTTGACGAAAGCATGTCCAACGATTGGAATTTAAGTAGACTCTGTCCAATCCACAAAAAGGAAGACCCCACAATCTGCGCCAGCTACCGTGGCATACGTTTCCTAAGCATCGCATATAAGGTTCTATTGAGGGTATTGTGTGAAGAATTAAAGCCCACCATCAAAAAGCTGATTGGATATTATCAGTGTGGCTTTAGACCTGGAAAATCATCAACCGAAAAGATATTCATCATGCGCCAAATTTGGAGAAGACACGTGAAAAGAGAATCGGCGCGATGACTGAATTTGGTATTAATGCAAAACTAATACGACTATGTAAACTGACGTAGAACAACACCAAAAGCTCCGTCAGGATCAGGAAGAACTTCTCCAAACCGTTTGATACCAAACGAGATTTGAGACAAGGCGACTCCGTTTCATATGACTTCTTCAACCTACTTCTGGAGAAAATAATTCGAGGTGCAGAACTAAACAGAAGGTACCATCTTCTACAAGAGTATACAACTGCTGGCGTACGAGTATGTTGATGATATTGATATCATTCGCTTTAACAACCGCGCCGTTAGTTCTCCAGTTTGGATAAAGCAGCGTGGGCAAGACGAAATATCTCCTGTCAACAAACAACAATCATAACTTCGAAGTCGAAGATAATTTCGTCTATCTTGGAACCAGAATCAACACCAACAACAACGTCAGCCTCGAAATCCAACGCAGAATATCTCTGCCAATAGGTGTTACTGCTTACTGAGTTGGCAATTATGAAGTAAAATCCTCTCTGGACGAACAAAAACAAAACTTTATCCCCGTCCTGTTGTATGATGAAGCGGCATGGACGATGACAACATCTGATGAGTCGTCGTTACGAGTTTTCGAAAGAAATATTCTGCGAAAGATTTATGGTCCTTTGCGCGTTGGCCACGACGAATATCGCATTCGATGGAACGATGAGCTCTATGAGATATATGACGACATTGACATAGTTCAGCTAATCAAAAGACAGCGGCTATGCTGGCTCCAGCTCTGAAAGCATTCGACGCAGTACCCGCCGGGAGAAGCAGAAAAAGGGGAAGAGCTCCACTCCGTTGGAAAGATCATGTGGAGAAGAACCTGGCTTCGCTTGGAATCTCTAATTGGCGCCACCTTGCGAAAAGAAGAAACGACTGGTGCGCTGTTGTAACTCGGCTGTAGCCGCTTAAGCGTTTTTTACGCCAGTAAAGAAAAAGAATCTTAGGCGGAACATAGTATTAAGTTTTAGAAATACACGAAAATTATTTAATTTGTTATTTGAACCATTCAAAATAATAAAACTGATATAAAACATGCAACAACAAATCTTGGTAACAGTGAACGTATCAGTTAAACCACTTTAATGAGGTATCCGCTTACTCTCTTGTACGATTTCAACTCGATAATTATGTTATTGTTACTTTGATATGTAATTTTTTAGTAGAGAAAAGATGCGAGCATTAAATTGACGAATCGAAGACAGCTATGATATTTTTAAATAGTAATTTCCACTTCACCTCGTTGCTGATACACCTTAGCATACGAGTATATCAACAGATACAGAGGGATCGTTGTGACTGATACCCTACTTTTATAGCACGCAGTCTTTTCCAAACTACACACCTAATCATTTCCATAAGTGTGCTGCACATGAAGATCAAGGCAAAATAAAGTCTTTATAGTTTTGTCACATAAGGCAATTGACGTTTGTACACTTTCTCGCATTGTTTGGTACCGGAAACATCGACATGTAATGTTTAAGTCCTCGGACTTCGATGACTGGGAATTTTCCTCTCCTATACATGCGATCACTCTTACCTAAAAATCTCCAAAGCCTAAACGAACTCAACTATTGTTATTGGGTAGTGATTAGTACTTACAAAATGTACATACATACAATATACGTACATATACTCATGTAAATATGTATGTAGGGCTATGGCTATAAAGATATACATTTATATACTTATGTAAATATACCTATGTACTCACAAATAAAGCGCAAAATGCGGAATCGCTGAACATGTATTTGTCAGGCTTTCCCAGTGGCAGCAGTGGCGGTAGCGGGTGACGACCACATGCTTGTAAATTACTCACGATCATTAAAGATTGTGTTCATGCTGCAATGACCGCGTTGTGAAGTGTAGTAAGTTGTTGCAACGAGTTCGAGTAGTACACGTCGGTTAGTTGTGTTGATCTACTACTACGTTGGTATCATTGCATATCACCGTAAACCACTGTCAGTCAGTGAGTCTACACCGTGTGCACTCCTTCCTCGACTTTATACGTACATTGATACATATGTTAGGAAACTATCCATGCAGAAAAGTTTTCTCAGCACCTTTCAAAGAACACCTTCAGAAAAATATTATTTTTTTTTTTTTTTAATTTTAATACACGTTAAAATACAAGGAAATATACTATAAATTTAAAAATTCAATAAAAAGTTGAGTAATTTCAACAAAAGTAGCTATTATTTAAAGCAGTTACTTTATATTAGCGAGAATGTTTGAGACAAAATTGCGAGAATATATGTATGGACGTCTTAAAAATGTCGTAATCTTTATATCATTCTTTCTTTAATATAGTATTATAAATTCGTGGACGATATTTATCTAAACAAAATTCTAACTGGACGATCGGAAAACAGTCGCAAAAATGAGATTTTAATTTTATTGTTTGTAAATATACAAATAAGTCTTTATGATAGGTTTTCCACTAAAAAGTAATTTGTATAAATAGAAACGACGTTCAGCATATCTTTTTAAAAGTTATTTGGTATAATATTTCGAAATATTATATAAAAATAGTTGGTGAATTTTCAAAATGTCGTAGGTATAGATATGAATACATACATATTTATATCATAAACGTACTCGTATTTTACTAAAACTCTTAAGGGAGAACTTATTTCATGACTAGATATTCTTGATTGAAATCGATTTTAACCATAAAATTATAGATTCGGGCAAGAAATTTATGATCAGAAAGTGTTAGTTTATAATAAGACTAAACTGAACTAAATGAGATTACTTATACTAATTTGAAAATATTTTTTTAAGAGTGGACAATATTTATTCTTCGATGAGGGGTATTCTGGTAAGGCCAGATACAAATAAAATATAACACTAAATCTGAAAATAAAATGTAATAAGAGGAAAAAGCTTTCTCATCATGGTCAGTGCTGAATAATTTCATTTAAAATAGGGATCTTGCGCATACACATACACGTACGTTAGTGCATATAGTATGATTTCAAGCGCTCGGTCATTTGGGACACTAACGCCAGTGCAAGTGCACCATTACAGGCCGCCCGGAGGTTGTGCTACTAAATGACATAGTCATGATCGCATGCCCCGGCTTTTTCATACATATGTACACATCTATATAACTACGTACAACTGTTTCAATACATTAGGGTGACCGTTAATAGATCTTTAAGAATGTATATGGTATAACATTTCAATAACCTTCTTTTAATCATTTAATTAATATTAGGTCTACAATTTTGCTTCCGCGTTTTTTTTGTGTAAATTTAAGGATTTATTGTATAAAAACGGTCCAAAAGTGTTTTCCCTTATTCCCTCAAACAGCAATGCTTAATTAACACACGAAATGCTTTATGATCCATTTTTTATTTTTTTGTAAACTAACACAAGTTGCTTTACAAAAATTCTATATGTTTTTAATACCTAATAGAAATCATAATATATTACCTATGTATGTATCAGCCTCAGTAAAGCGTGGACGGTCCTCAGCCACACTTTTCTTGGAATTAAAAAAGAAAAGCCAAATTTTCCGCAAATGTGGAGAATTCGGCTTAAAAAGTGATATTTTCAGTTGAGAATAAGTTTGGGATGCAAACACATCTCTACAAATATTTTGTTGGATTAATGTTGACACAAATGTCCAAGATCGATATAAAACGATTTAATCGACCAGTGCTTGACCCTATAGACATCTATTGGAAAACGGCGGAAGCAAAGACCAATAATTATAAATCTTTATCAAAATATTATCAAAAGTTAACAGATGCTAAGCTACAACATTAATACACAAGTTACACATATGTAATTAAATACATACATACCATCCAAAGTGATTCTTCTGATGCACAGATGGTGTATGGATATCTGATAAGTATTTTGCATCATTTACACATTAGTACAGTTTTGACCACACTAATGGAAATACTAAAATTTCACGGTTTATGAATATTAGTTAATCGAACAAAATATGTGTATCAATTGTTCAGCTAACGGGCAGCACTTGCATTGCAACTCTGAACTATCATGTTCTCCAACGCAGGCGCGTGTTGCGCTTCATTCTTTGATGAAAAAAAAATATTTCAGCTTCCTTTTCGTTTCGAGTCTTGAGTTTTCTATGATATAATTTATTTTCATACTTAAGTTTTGAAAGTGATATGAGTAATTCGCTATAATAAATTTGGTCTAAAATACATAACTATTAATCCCTTTAATGAAGTACATGTGTATGCGCATACATAGAACATTATCTAGAATTTACGTGTGCTTACATATAAAATATTAATAACCCAATTGCTTTCATAAACTGTTTCTAAAGCCATCCTGTCAATGTTATTCCATTTAGTCTTACCATAAATCCTCTGCAATAATCAGCTTTTATATGATAATTCGCTTATCAACAATGGGGTGGAGAGTTAAAGACTTTGTCGTGGTTCGAACCAACTCAAGCATAAAAACTATTCTGTAACGCTAAAAATCTCTAAAAACTATTCGCAAAAATCTCCTTAGAAAACGGAAACTATGTCAAGTGAAAAGGATATATCGAGCAGAACAATGCCAAGACTTATTCGAGATGATACGCTTAAAGCAAATTAGTCTTAACAGATGCCAGAGGCTTTTTCAGTGCAACGCGGTCAACGGCTATTAAACTATGGATGAAAATATTTTCACTTTTGAAGAAGTTTTTAATAAACAAGTCAACTTATTGAATATCTTCGACTCCTTGTCGCTTTGCTTAATAAGTAGTAGGCTCTTCGGCTCATTGTTTTATAAACTGATGTGGCGATATTTTTGATACAAAGAGCTTCTAAGCATACTCATGCAGTTGATGTATAGATCCAAAACTTTCCCAGCATATTAAATTGGTTGGCAATGAATTGCTTATTCTCATTTTTATTAGAATATGTATTAGCATTGCCTTATCACGTAGAAGTATTAAGGAGATGGTCAGAGCTGTAATAATATTGTGTATTTGTACTTGTAGAGCAGTTACTAGTTAATGCTGTTATTGGTTGAGTAGGTGGTGAAGATTGCGCTCACAGGTACACAGCAGGCCAAGGTAACTGCAAGTAAAAGGCAGTCGAGGCGAGAAGTACAGAAATATTGCCAGTCACCGCTACATTTGGGCAAATCCACTCTCTTTCATGACGTGGTGATGTCTCAAACGATGTCAAAGTGGAAAATTAAAACAAAAAACTATTTTACCTATCAGCATAATACTCCGAATAGTAGACTAAACATACCTTTCCAGACAACTAACTACATATGTATGTATGCACGTCCCCAGAGTAGACGAAAAAAGCAACAGTATAAAATATTACTAAAAAAAACAGTTTCACAATTATTGCCGCTAATGCTAATGTTAATAGTGTTTGCCACTGTTGTTGCAGACACTGCATATCTTTGTTATAACGCATACTTGCAAAAATAATACTACTGTTATACAGAGGCGGCGATTTCAGGGTTTACAAACAATACCATACATTTTATGTATATTACTAAAGGCATGTTATATAAAACAAATTACACCCAATTTTGAAATTATTCTTGCGTTGAGATTATATGTATTATGAACTTAACAAGCGATGGATCCAAATTTAAAATCACCTGATCATCCACCAACATTTGAGGATAAAAATTAAATTCTTAATCTTAATAAGATCCCTTCGAAATTTTTCACATACGCCGACGCTACAAGTATATAAAAAAATGTAACTGTAAATCCATAAAACTTTTCCGTTTTTGTTTTAGCCCCAGTTGTAGATGCAATGACTATTTCTGTTAGCAAGGTGAGCTGACTCTGAGGTGAATTAAGAAGAGGCTGTTGAATCGGCTCGAGTCTTGCGCATCGTCAAAATGTTTGCTCACGAGTTTGTTGCACGTTGCACGCCGCACGGCATTTCAATGTGCTGCACTTGCATTGCATGCCACAAGACGAGAACGTATGGCATTCAGGGCTTCAGATGCATGATATGCATCAATATGTATTAGTGTATTTGTGCGGTGTTAGATTTGTAAGCAGGCATTAAACATACAGCGCAACCAGTTGTGAACGACTTACAACTGGACTCAACAGCGGGTGGCGCTGACGTTGGGAAACAAAAAAGAAAAGGTCAAAATGTCGTAATGAATGTCCAGCCGAATGTATTGACACATCTGCATTCACAATTTACAATAAAAAAACTTAAATAAACAAATATGCCTGTGAATGTGTAGGCTTATGGCAGGCGTAAGGTCAAGCTGTTAACTTCAGTTTAATTCTCTCAGAGGTTTAATTTAGATGGTTCGCTTTGTACTTGCATATATATATATATATATATATATATAGTACACACGCGTAGAAGTATAAGTTAATAATTAATATTTATATTTATAACTGACGCGAACATCTTTGTTAACATTAACATTTCAATAATATTAGCTGACGTATCACATTACTGCAATTGTGGCATACACCAAACATATATAGTGGAACTTCCAGGAATCCAACAAATGTGTCACAAGTACTCGTAGGTGATATACATATATTGGGGTCAGCTAACTGGCATTAATGTTGGGAAATAGTCGGTGCGGAGTTTTTTGAAGATTCCTTGTCAAATATAAAAGTTTTCCATGTAATGATTGGATCAAGCAGTTGGTAAAGCAAGTATGTAGTAAGCTACAGCGATTCGCTGTCGGAGAAAAGTGCATGTGCAACATTTCAGATCGATATCTGAGAAACTGAAATTTTAGTTCACGTATATATATATAGACAGACAGGCGGACATGGCTAAATCGGCTCAGTTCATCATCCTTTGGGTATTATATACTGAAGTGACCCATGGATGTTTCATTATTATAGAGTGCTTTAAAATCTGATCTGTTTTAAGCTGCATACAATACTCTGGGTAGCCAAAAAATATTCGTTTGAAGGCAATTAAAGTTAGAAGGTGAATCATCTCTCCCCAGGGATGTGCCCCGCCGCGAAGTCAAAATGGTATCTTTAGAAAAAAAGGATATTTGGCACAAAGGTCGGTAAATTTCGCCTCCGAGGCTGATCAATATCGCTGGGGCCTGAACTATGGTTATCTAAAACTAGATTTCAACATAGAAAATTCATCAAGCTACCTACTGTCTCCGCATCGAAAACCCATCAACCAGATCGATCATATTGTGATAGACGGAAGACGTATCTCCAGTGTTTTATGCGTGCATACGCCCCGAAGTCCTAATATTGACTCGGACCACTACTTTGTTGCAGCGAAGATACGCACCCGCTTCTGTGCAGCAAAAAACAACAACGTCAACCAACACAAGGAAGGTTCGTCGTCGAGAAGTTGCAATCATAACAAACAGCCGAACGATTTTCTACTCGACTTGCACTCCTGCTCTCCGAGAGCACTCATTAGCCTTTATTTAAGGGAACTGTGGGACGGCATTTCAAGCTCCTTACTTACAGATGTAAATGAAACCATTTTTTTTTTGTAAAAGGCAAAAGAACAGCTGGTACGATGATTAGTGCAGTGTCGCAGTGGAGAGAAAACATACTGCCTAGCTCGCTATGTTACGATCGACCACAACATGTGTGGGATGGGGTAGATACCGAGAGTTGAAGAGGGAAGCGAGACGAATTTGCATACAAAAAGAGCGGAGAAATGCTCGAAAATTCTACGAAAAGATGCGGCGACTAACAGAAGGTTTCAAGACCGGAGCAAGACCTTAGAGCTCTCAGAAGTTATCAAGTGACTAATGCCCAGAGCATACTGAATCTATGAAGAGAACCCTTCTCCAGCCTGCTGAATATGAGCCACCAGGACACGGTAAAACTGATTCCCTAATCGATAACCATGGAGCAGACATTCCATTGCGCGACCTATAAGAAGTTCAAATAGCAATTACCCGTCTGAACAACAGCAAAGCGGCCCAAAACCAAGTTTCACCTTGTACTTATACACAATAGCTAATCTAGTTTCTAATATTAGCATTCCAAGACTGTGGCAACATTGGCATTTAAAGTATAACATTAGGTATCAAGGATGAGGGAATGCTTTTCGGCAGAATATCGTACCTCAGATGTTACCAAAAATTATTTACTATATTGTACATCATAATATTATTTAAATAAAAATCTAGTTTATGAAGTAAATTCAAGAAAATAAAACATCGTTTTTTGTCTTTTACTTCAGGCTTGTTTTCAGTATTTTTTTCAATGGATCAACGATTTTTATACCCTCGCAACAAAGTTGCTAAGGAGAGTATTATAGTTTTGTTCACATAAGGGTTGTTTGTAAGTCCTGAAACTAAAAGAGTCAGATATAGAGTTATATATACCAAAGAGATCAGGGTGACGAGTAGAGTTGAAATCCGGATGTCTGTCTGTCCGTCCGTCCGTCCGTACAAGCTGTAACTTGGGTAAAAGTTGAGATATCATGATGAAACTTGTCATGCGAGAGTATAAAATGTTCGGTGACACCTGAACTTAGCCCTTCCTTCCTGTTTTTTAGTTTTATTAATTTCTTCGCAAAATAGACTTCTGGATATTGTGACTATAGGAAAATAGTGGTGGAGGAATTTCTGTAATTACTATACTTGTACTACTTCCTATAGTATTGCGATAGTGTTTATTTGAATTACTATAAATTATCAAACAAAGTTTGAACAAAATAAAAAAAACGCTGCGTGCATTTTCCTATTTTCCTTTGCAATTGTAATTGTATTTGTGCAATGTGTACATTCGTGTATATTTGTATTATATATTTTTACGTATTGGCATACATATAGTATACGTGCCTTTATTCTTAGGTAAATATTCTCAAAAATAAAAAAAACGAACAAATCTACGGAACATTAAACCGCAAAGGTGAGTCAACAGCGAAATGGACAAATATAAAGGTCATAACATTCAAGTGTAAAATGTAATCCTATCATATGGATTATCAGACTAAAACCTTGTAGTTTCGATTCAACCACATCTGTCAGAAGTCAAAACTATGTAAAATGTCTTTTAATCACGTAATGAAAGCATACATACACAAAACCTTTGAGTATACTTGCGAACTATGTTTGCATGCGTATACAGATGTATATGTTGCAGCTGTCGACAATAGCTGATCCCTCATATAGTATTTATGTATGTGCCTCTGCGTTTTTTGACCACACATAAAGGTTTTTTATTCTCTAGTAATATGATTCTGAACACCTCTTTGTTGAGGTGTTGCCATCGTACAAAATACAAGCTGCTCTTTTGACAAAACTAAAAGTTTACTAGTCAACTTAGGTTCATATTAATTTAATACGCTTATGCGAAATTGGAGGCAGAAAACTGCCCACTTAAGGAAAAAACGAAGGTTCTCAAAATTGGCTGAAACATATTCAATCCCCATCAACTACCATTTGAAAGGACCTAACGAAGTTCATCTATCCAGAATTTTGCAACAGTTGCTTTAAGACAGTTTGAATAAAGCTTTAATGATTATCTATAGATTATCTTTCAGATCCGCCTAATTTGAATAACGGGCAAAGCTGAAAATGATCTGATAATTTAGTTCTTTCAGAGGTCATCGTTAGCACAAAAATACATAGCATAATCTATCAGAACATCTACTTCTTCGAGCCATCAAAGATGTGTGTGGTCAAGTGTTTTCCTGATGGAAGATGAAGCCCTTTCTGTTGATCAGTTCTGACCGTTTTTTTTCTATTGCTTGTACAATACCATCATTTGTTGACAGTAAAGTGTAGAATCAATCATTCGACCATGCTGGAGCAGCTCATAGTGGATGATTCCTCTCCAATCCCGCCAAACACTCAACATTACCTTTTGATGCATCAATCCTGGTAATGCGATCATTTGTTGAGCTTCACCACTATTGAGCAAAACTATTATACTGCGGAAACATGAGAGTATAAAAATGTAGCGCTTATGCTAAAATGTTCCGATGGAAATGAGTTTGTGAATACTCAAATGAACAAAGTCCATTTCCATTTTTATTCTATTTAATATGTGCGAAACCGTCATAATTTTAAATTTACAAAGGCTTCCAAATGACCGTCTTCTTTATTGCCAAAATACTGGATCGGACGATTTTCTCGACTGTGCGTGGCTTGTATCTTCGCCTTTAGGTTATACTATATTCTTTTTGCCGGTGCCCATCTTTGACGCCTGAAAACAATACTGAGTAAGGCAATCATAAAACTGTCTGTGAAGCTATTTGGTAGGAAATCTTACGTTTCCATATATCGCACTTACTACTTGTATATACTACGTGAGATACAAAGCACTCTAAAGTGAATAGATGTTATTTGCATAATGTGCAATGTGCATAAACATTGTGCTTAACTTTATAGCCCTCAGATACTCAATATGTGGATCAGATTTCATATATGTAACCCTTTTTTACTAGTTTTGGTTGCGTTTTAATTGGGTTAATTTTAATAAATAGCTCGAACACGAAACAATATATTGTAGTGTTTAATGATAATAATTTAATAAGGTACTAAATTATATTGGATTCATAGTTTTATCGAAAAATTACACCTCAAGTCTTGCGAAATATTTTTATATTCTTGGAACATGTTTCTATAGAGTGTAATAGTTTTGTTCCCCAAAACTAATCGATATAGATATGGAGTTAAGATATTAAAATAAATTATCAAAATGACGAGACGAGTTTGAATCTGGATGTCTGTCTGTCCGTCCGTCTGTGCCTACAAGCTGTGACTTGAGTAAAAATTTAGATTCCGAAATAACACTTGACATACGTGTTCCACCACTGTCACGCTCACGAAACGTCATCACACGAAAACCTATAAAGTGCCATAAGTCAGCATTAAACTGAAGTACAAACCTATAATTTGGCACAGGGGATCGCAGTAAGAGGGGACACTTGTGGGCTACAAATTAAGGTAAAATGGACGTGACCCCGTCTTTTAAGAGGTTTAATGTACATATCTATTAAACCACTTAAGCCATAATAACCAAGTTCGCTCAAGGCAAATTCTTAGACATCACTACAGACCCCGTAAAAAATTAATAAAATTGGGTGATAACTTCAGCTGCACCTCATATAACGGTTCTAGTGCAATAAATCTATAAATAAATACACCAGAGACATTAAACTTTATACCCGAGAAAGTACGAGAAGGTTTTATATGAGCCGGGGTCAAAGTTGTACGTTGGGTGTGACACCGCCTACATTTAAATGAAAACCCCTATCTCGGGACTTACTTTACCGATCTCAACCAAATTTTAATATTATCTTGATATTCCTATGTTCTAGTGAAAAAATTAAATCGAAGTAAAAATCAAAATCACACAATTTTTAATTCCCTTTCCAGTACGCAAATCAAGCATCAATGCATGTATCAGAATACAACTTTGCCTGAATAAAGCTTACAGTAAGACACTTTATGACCGAAAGTTGTCAAAATTGGATAACAAATGTTTAAAGAGAAAAATGTTCGGAGAAAATCTTTTCCAGATAATAGTATGTAGATATGCGCCTCAAACTAGGTTAAATCGGGTACAAACTTGCTCTATCCCGCATACAATAAATATCAGAATTTTCAAACGTTGGAATCTTTTTTTGTAAATGACATATAGTAATTCCAAAAATTTATAAAATCGGGGTATAACTGAAGATTTTCAAACTTCAGTTTGGCTTTATACCGTTTATATTGGTGAATATGTTAGGTATCTTAGCAAAAATAACTGAACGAATAATGTTGAATATTCCATTATTTAAAGCCGAAAACATGCGATATAATGTAATACTATATTTATTTAGAATATGTGGGTTAATGAGTTATTTATTTATAAACTCCTTGAAAATATGTTCTGGAGTATACCTGAGCAATGTGAAAGTTTAATAATAAAAGTTTTATAATAAAAGCCTAAATTTTCGACTTTCCAACTGACCTTAAACGGTTACCCAACAACGTCATGGTATACGAGGTGTGTTCAAAAAGTATCGCGAATTTTCTTTTTTTTCAAAAATTATTTATTTATTCATGAATATCTATTTTGTCCCTTTCAAAGTAATTCCCATGAGATATTATGCACCTATGCCAACGATTTTTCCAATCTTCGAAGCACTTCAAAAAATCATTTTTTTTTTATCTTCTTCAGCTCCTCCTTCGATGCCGTCTTTATCTCGTCAAGAGAAGCGTAACGTCGTCCTTTCAAGAAGAAGTCACAGGGGGCCAGATCTGGATAATACGGTGGCTCGGCATCATTAGTGTGTTGTTTTTTTAGAAAAAGTCGCGCACAAGTAACGATGTGTGAGCAGGGGCGTTATCGTGGTTCAAAAGCAAATTTTTGTCACATCTTCTCGGCCTTCTGAGAACATTTTGTACCACCGATATACGTTGCTTCGGTCCAAGGTAGCTTCTCCATATGCCACATTCAACATTCGGAATGCACTTAATTTCAGGTTCTTTGATCCATTTTTTTGAATAGGTAAAAATCGAAGACGATCCAAAACACGCAAAGCAGCTGTCAACAATTAAATGAACTTTCAAAATGGCCGAGCTTGTCGGCATAAGTGAGAGACATGAGTACCAACATAACGCCACAAAAAATTCGAAATTCGAATATACGTAACCCGTGAAAATTCAAAATTCGCGATACTTTTTGAACACACCTCGTATAACAGAACTATTACCAACTATTTAAGATGAGAGTAGAACTTTAGAGAATATCAAAGCCAAACTACAACTGTTTCTAAAAAATTGCTACTAAGGATTACTTTTTTGCGAATACCATTTCTCTAAGGACTTAGATCCATAACCCAAAAAACAGAGTTTACAAATAATCAGCAACTATACCAACAATGAATATAGAAAAAAAAACAACAACAATATACGCACATATGTAAGCAAATACCTGCAGCTCATTTACTTGCTACTGACCTTCATGGTGTGATCCTAACAAACAAAGCGCTTTTGCAAATTGTTTACGCAGCAGCGTGGCAGCACTTACGCACCGCAAATTTGACTAGCAAATCAACCACAACCAAAAACGAACATTTATGCCTTCGCTCAGATTCAATTATTTGGTGCGAAATTAACAAAACGCAGACAAGCGTGCAAAATTTCCCTTGCTTTGTTGCTGCTCAATTGATAGTTGGCAAATTGCACAAGCGATCAAATCGTTCGAACACAAAGTAGCAAGCCAAATGCAAACGTTCAAATGCACCCGCCCAAATATTAATTGCTGGAGGGCAAATAATCCATGCTTTTGCTATTTGCATAGAAGTACTTACGCAACACTCGTCCACTTTTATTTATACAGTACTTTTGGGCACAATACCTCAAATTTTGCATAACAAAAATTTCGGCCACACAATATTTGTGCGAGGGATCATATCGAATGATATGTGCAGTTGTTGCGTAGTGGATTAGAATATTAGCTATGAGGATACGGTGGTTGTGGCAGTCATTTATCTACCCAAATGTATAAGCATGTACTATATGTATATGTATTCATGAGAAACTTGTATATATAAAAATTTCGGACATGTGCAGTTAGTTAATTTCGTTGAGGAGGTAAACAACAATTTAGAAACAGGCCATACTTGACCAAATGCCAATAAGAGGAATATGAGAGTTGAGTACTACACATTCTTATAAGTATAAGCATGGAAACATAAGTTTATAAAAAAATTAATATCGAAATTGCTTAAAATTATTATTATTATTTCAAAAACTAATATTATATAACTAACTCATACAAGGTGCGTTCCAAATTAAACAGGTCTTAAAAACCACGAAACAAATGGTTTTTCAGCAAAATCGATTTATTTTAAAGTCTTCTTTTGCTTCAATTCAGTTTTTTGCACAGTCCAAAGTTTAGAATTCCATTTCCATGCATTTCAATGATGATTTCGGCTGATTTTTGATGAATTCACGCACAGTTTCGATGAAATTTCCGGAGATCAGGGATTTTGGTTTGCCCACATGTTAATCGTCATTTATGTCCTCATGACAAACGTTGAAACTACTCGTGCACTCTCTTACGGGATAGGCAATCATCGCCATAAACTTGTTCCATCAATTGAAACGTTTCGGTTAAAATTTTACCAATTTTAAAACAAAATTTAATGTTGGCTCTTTGTTCGAAGCTCATTTTCACACCGACAACACAAACATACTGACATTTAAAACACAATAACTTCACTTCAAATCTATGAAATGTCATGAAATTCTCACCGGATAATCGATAAAGATATGAGATAGGGGCGATAGATTCAAAAAGTTCTTTTTACTTTGGAAAGAATCTTGTAGTTTTATTTTTAAGACATTGGGTCTTAGTCTTAACCACATTTTGTTCTTAACCCACCTGGTATTCATATTTTAACCGTGATATACTACCCATTTTAAATTCCATATGATTATTTAACTTTACAATACATACATATGTCAATTGATCACCAAAGTAGATTTTGGAATAAAACTTTGAACAAATGGTGCCTATAAGATACATCAGCTCACGAATAAAATTAGTCGAATTATCTGGTAACAGTGCATCATCCTAAAATAGATTAAATTGGGTCAATACGAGCCCTTACACCTACCCCAGTTTGGCAATATACCAAATATATAAGTTAACACAACACTTGTTACTCAAGCATCGTCTTACAACTTCCGGCACGTGTGACCGAAATGCACCAGAAAGTGCATGGTCAGCGTCTGCACTGCCTGTTGTGCAGCATAAGATTTCGTGCAAGCGAATCGCGCCACTTATAATTATTTAAGTTAGAATTAAGTATAAATATTGTAATTCGGTTAAGCGAAGTTTAGTTTGAAACTCAAATAAAGATACGCGGTAACGCTGCCCCAATGCAGCTCCGTGAAAAAAACTATATTTTTTTAGTTATTTTATAACTAAAAAGCTTAACTTATACCTACTTATATACATACATATATAAGATACCTTAGGAAAATTAGATGAGCGTGTAATACTGAATACATAATTCAATACCGATATCGTGTGAGGAATAGGGCAACAATTTAACCCGGCTCCCACGTACTACATACATACATCTGTATCTATGTATGTACATGTATTGGTGGCACCTATTTAATATCGCAAATCTATGGCATTTATTGCAAACTTCGAAAAATGGTAATATCACAAAAGAGCAGTGTATTTTCTTACATACAATTTATTTTGAGAAAAAGTTGCAACTACGCGAGACTATTTTCAGTGGCATTCCTGGCAATTTGTCGCAAATCACAATCAGTTATGGTTCGTTTCGCTGTAAGATGAAAAATGTAAGTATCAAGTTCAAATAATTATATGTACAACACTTCAACTTTAATTATAATATTATTAAAAGGAACAATGAAAGTGTATTCTTTCTTGGCTTTTATAATTAAAGGAACTTAAACAACAAAATGATATTATCGTCATCATCGGATCACTACCACGCCCACAAATCGGCATTAACCGAAAACACATCTAAACCACTTAAGCTATAATTACTAAAAGCGCGATAAATCAATAACTAAATACGTCAGAAACATTAAATTTTACCATCGACATATCATGAAGGAGCCTTATGCGAGCCAATGTGTAAATTGGACGATGGTGGTGGCACCGCCCACTTTTTGGTGAAATCCCACATCTTAGGACCCCTCCAACCGATTTCGGCAAAATTTTGACAAATACTTTTTAAATACAATAAAAACTGTTCAAGCCCACAGGTACTGAATATTTAGACCCAGGTACCTGTAGTTAACTTTTGATTAAAAAAGTCGGTTAATGTGTGATATATATAACTGAAATTAAGCGATAATCCTTCTTTTATAAGGACTTTACGCTATATGATTGGCTTTACACCTTAGAGTATTTTCCTGACTTTGATTCTTGCAAGTTGCAAGAGTATAACATGTTTGGTTACACCCGAACTTAGCCCTGTGAAATTTATTTTCATTACTGAAATCTTCAAATTCGATTTCATCTCTCAATATTTATAATTTTCATAAAATGCAATTCGTGCATATTTATGAATTTATTTTATTCATGGTTTCGGCACCCTATATTCATATAGGACTTAAACACTTGAATGTTCACGTTGTTTAGTCACTTTCAGGCCAAGTTCCGTTTTTTCTATAATTTATATGACTTATTACCATATACTTATATAAACCATAAAGTAATTATAGAGAAAAACAATTTCGCACATTTAAAAATTTGACTGAGGCACATTGCTGAATTGATTAAATATTAGTAGAAAAATGATCACTGATAATACATGTACAATCTCCTAACCCACTTAACCAAAATTCAATGCCTATTGCAGCAGTTGTCAAAACTTAGAAGAAGAGAAGACGTAAAACATTTTATATGCGAATGCAGGGCTCTGTACAGAAAAGTAATCGCAATTAACGGTCGAGGATTTCTGGATTACGTTTTAGACGTTGGAATGTACAACTACAATGTACAACTGTATGAAATGCATCAGAACCACGGGTTCAGAGAGGAGAAAATACAGTGAGGGAATATTAGTCCTGGCGGTATCTCAATGGAGGGCGGGAGGATGGACAAGTTCTCGCAAGTGAGAAAAGTTCTCTGATTGTCATTAGGCAATCGCTCCGGGGGATGAACGTCTAGCCACAAACCGCATCAAAGCGAAGTTCTTCAACATATCACTGGTTTGCGCCCACGCCCGTCGGAATAGAAGATGATATTACCATGTGTCTGCTATCAGCTCTTGATGGACATCTATGAGAGCTGCCCTCGGCAAAATGTCAAAATCGTGCTTGTCAACTTTAACGCCAGGATGTTAAATAAGGTATCTTTGGCACAACAGTCGGTAAATTCAGCCTCCATGAGGAACATCACCAAATGAGTTGAGGCTGATCGACATTGCCGGCGCACGAAATACATATGGTTATCTGTAGTACTAGATTCTATGATTCTAGTATAGAAAAATTCATCAAGCTAACTGGCTGTCTCAGGGTTGAACAGCCAATAACCAGATCGATCGTGGTGTGATAGACGGAAAACACGACTCCAGTGTTCTAGATGTGAGTACGCTCCGAAGCCCTAACACCGACTCGGACCACTATCTTGTTGCAGATAACATTCGCAAATACAAGGATGATTGGACTTCGACAAACTACAATCACAACAGTCAGCCGAAAGATATTTTACTCCTCTTGTACTCCTACTCTCTGAAGGCACTCGTCAACAATTCTTTATAAGGGAATTGTGGGATGGCATTTCAAGTTCCTTACGTACAGTTGCAATCGAAACGATTGGTTTTCGGAAAATTGTAATCAGCTGGTACGACGAGGACTGCAGAATTGCAGCGGAGAGAAAACAAACTGTCCATCTCGCTCCCTTAAGATCGACCACAACACGTGTGGAATGGGATAGATGTCGAGAGTTGAAGCATTTGCAGACAAAAAATTAGAGAGAAAGAAACGCGTGAGAACGAAGAGCATGACAAGCTGGCATGTCCAGAGATTGGAATTTAGGTGCACTATGCCCAATTCACAAAGGCTCTACCGATCGTATTGTGTGAAAGATTAAATCCCACCGTCAACAAATTGATTGGTCTTTTTCAATGAGGCTTTAGACTTGGTAAATCAACAACCGACCAGATACTCACCATACACAAAATCTTTTGACACCACGAAGAGGAGCTGCTTTTCTGCCGTAATATCTGAATTTGGTATCTCCGCAAAACTTATACGGCTGTGTAAACTAACGTTGAGCAATACCAAAAGCTACGTCAGGATCGGGAAGCAAACTTCGAGGTTTCAGAAAAGGCGCCTCCTTATCGTGCGATCAAGCTGCAGAACTTACAGCTGCTGGTGTATGCCGACGATATTGATATCATTGACCTTAACACCAGCGCCATTAATTCTGCTTTCTCCAGCCCCATAAGGAAGAAAATCAAATGTGTCTGACAATGAATAAAGACAAGACGAAATATCTCCTGTCATCAAACATCTTCGCCCTCGCAACTAGGCTCCAACGTCAGTGTTGACAGTCATAACTTCAAAGTTGTATATAACTTCGTCTATATTGGATTCAGCAATAACAATGTCAACCTCGAAATCCAACGCAGAATAAGTCTTGCCAACAAGTGTCTGTTGGCTATTGAGAAGTATAGTCCTCACTCGACGAAGAAAAACCAAAACTCTATAAGTCACTCATTATTCCGATCCTGTCATATGGTGAGAGGCATGGACGATGACAACATTGATGAGTCGACGTCACGAATTTTCGAGAGAAAGGTTTTGCGAAAGATTTATGGTCCTTTGCGCGTTGGCCACGGCGAATATCGCATTCGATGGAACGATGAGCTGTATGAGATATATGACGACATTGAGAGACAGCGGCTGCGCTGGATAGGTCATATTGTTCGTATGGACGAAAACACTTCAGCTCTGAAAGAATTCGACGCTATACCCGCGTTGAGAAGATGAACACTTCCTCATTGTTGGAAAGACCAGGTGAAGAAGGACCTGGCTTCGCTTAGGATTTCCAATTGGCGCCATGTTGTGAAAAGAAGAAACGACCGGTGTCTACGCCAGTAAAGAAGAAGGTATCACAATGCGCTCCTAAAGACCTATGTGCGTCGTCAGACAGCCACTCTACCTACCTGAAATTAATAACTGTTTTCGGCTGCCACCGACAGTGGGAAAATTGGTGAAAATCGGATTATAAATTTGCCTACTTTCCTTTAAGGGTTCTATTGAACCTACTTAAACTGTGATAACTGAATAAGTAAATGCGGTAGAAAATCCCGACCACTTCTCATATAACGGCACAGTTAAAAAATACTAAACGCGGGATAAATCTATAACGAAATACTTCAGAGACAATACATTTGACCGGAGATAGCATGGGAAGGATTTATAGAAGGCGGATCAGTAAATGGACGGAATGCAAAATCACATATCTCAGGACTTGCTCCACGGATTTCAACCGATTTGGTTCAGTGATATCACACGATATCTGTTTAAGGTTATTGACACATTAGTATAATAATACAGTTAGACAAAAGAAGCTTAATAAAATTATGAAATTACATCTTTGCAGTTGCAGCTGATTGGTAGTTATACATTTAATCAAACCGCTGACTTTGAAACAGAATGATGAAGGAGAAACTTTGCTAGACATGGCTACATTTGGAATCCCCAATTGGCGAAAAACAGTGAAAGGGAAGAACAACTGTGCTGTTCAGAGTTGTCTACGCCAATAAATAAAAACAGGAATATATACACAACCCCATTTCTTTCTGTTTTCTTTGTTGTATAAAGAACCGGAAGTTTTCTATATTAGGTATATGGGAGCTAGGGAACTTGAAACAAGGGTACACCTCAATTGATAAAATATTATCTGTGAATTTCAAAAATATATCTCACAGAATGACTAACATTTTAGGTAAAAAGCCATAGGCTCGTGTTGAACATATTCGGTATCTCGAGGCTCGAATAGTTCTAGTCCGATTTCAACAATTTTTAGAGATGAGATATATCACATCAAAGTCAGTATTTATGCAAAGTTTTATTTGAATAATTTCATTAATGATTGATTTACAATATGTGATATATACAATTTTAAAGTCGGAAATAAGCTTGGGTGAAGTGATTCAAACTTGGAAGAGTATAAAATAGAGATGTACATATGTATGTATATATAAATAGTAAGATCAAACCATTATCCTGTGATCATTATATGAGGAACCTACATATGTACATACATACATTGTTCTCCTTGAATTCAGCGAACTGAATTGTATCTAAATGATTACATTACCACAATTATAAGATTATAAATAGAATGCAAGCCAAGTGTATACAAATATATTTGTCTCTCCAAATTCATTCACACATGTATGTATGTATATAGTGTATGCATTTATAAATACTCATGTGTATGGGTGCGTTTGGATGTAAGGCGACTGAACTTGACTTTGACTTTCCTTTTCATTTTGAGAATTTGAATGGACTTACCCCACATTAACAACATAAACTAAAATGCCGCTGGCGTAGTACATTTAGTTACATACAAAGGTACAAATGAGGACAGATACTTCATGAATCTAAGATTTTCTATTTCTCCATGTGTGCATCCCTACGTTGCCACATGTGTACATATTTATTTGTTGTTGCATATTCTTAGAACATATACACACACATACACGTACATATATTTGCGAACGGACCCATATGTACATTTAGATGTGTGTGCTTTTAATGTTTATGGACGAGAACGCTTTGAAATTGTGCGCAAGTGTGACTGGCATATAACGTCATAAGCAATGAAGTCCGAAAATAAATAAACATGTGTATCCGATGGATACCGAGGCGCACTTAACGACGCATCGATGCATTTGGTGTATGCTCGAATGTCGCCACATCTGTAGCGATGGAACGCCGGGCTGTGCGAAACGGACAGCCGCTATTACGTATGTATGTATACACTTTTCATTCAACATAATATAACAAAAAACGTATGGATAGATACACACATATAAATATCCAATATAGATGGTGAAGACACCGAAATGTTATGTTTCCATGCCTACAAGTACTTCAAATTGCCAGTTTTGACTTCGACGGGAATATTCGTTGTTATTTCTTCAATGTCAACAACAACGGGTCAATCACTTGAGAATTTTCAGATTTTCAGTACTCCTGCCTCAAGGGTGAATAAGTATTAATCTGCTATTTTGAATTAATGTCCGTTTCTTTCACTAAACATGTATTTGGCTGCCGTTAAGAAGTGGGGAACGATGGGGATGTATTAAATAAGTACAGAAATATATACCGGTTGCATTTGGTGCTCATAAATACATACATATGTGCATATGAATGCACGGATGCACATATGTATGCTCGAAGTCTTAAAGAGTTTGTACGTTTGGGTAAGCGCGACTGCGGTTGACATTGACACGGATGCATCTTTGTCTGTCTATTTATTCTCCGTTTTGCATGTTCACCAGTTCAGTTTGTTCATTTATTCAGCCATCCCTATATCCGTCTGTCCACTCCATTCGTGTAGTCTATGCGGAGGGTGGCTATTTTTAGTGTCCGTTATGTTTTATTATGCGTGTGTATCCTCACTGTATCATAAAAATCTACGAAAACGCCAAACACTTTTCATAAGGCTGACGACTGCTCTGCATGGGATCTGTTGGTATAAAATGAACATGTTTACACACCAAAATGCCCTTTTACGTCCATATATGTACACTTTCGTATGTGTGTATTGATATAGCTACATAATATTTCATACTGTCCAAGTGAAATGCACACATAACATAATAGGGGGAGTATATATTTATATTTGAGGTCAAATATATAACGATGAATTGAGAAATATTGTATGTTTAAATACTATATACCAAACTATTCAAGCAAATTATCAGTTTACATCTAGAATTTCCAGACAAAAATCGAACTAGCCAGAAAATCATTATAAAAACACTAATGTTTTGAAACATAATTTAAGAACAAGTAAGACAGTGCTAAGTTCGGATAACCGACATTTATTGCTCTGACAACTTGCAAAGATCAAAGGCAGGGATAAACCTTCAGGTATTATCATAACTTAATATTAAACAAGTAAGGAGAGGCTAAGTTCGGATGAAACCGAACATTTTTATTCTTGCAACTTGCAGGAATCCTGCAGGAAAATATGGGAGTTGGAGGTAGTATTCACCCGATTTTACCTATTTTGTCAGTATCACATATATTAACAAGCCCCTAGTAAGATGTTCCTTAGATTTCATTAAGGTATCTCATATACAGTCCAATCTTATGGAGTAAAGTCAGCCAGATGTTAATTCTGATATTAGTTAAATGTATATGGGCTAAGTCAAGTTTTCGCCCAAGATAATGCATTTTAAGCACAAAGACACGCTGTTATGAATAAAGCACATATTGCGGCATAAAGTCATCCGGAAGTTCAAAAATCTTTATATAAGGTATAAGTGCGCTAAGGGAAGTACTGACCAAATTTAACCAATTTTCAATACACAGAGAAACTATGTCAACTATAGATATGGAGTCCACAGTTCTTTTTTAAAGAAATTATTGGTGCCAAGTTTTATCCCGTTATACCAATTGCTTTTTTTTGTACTAGGAAGTGAAAGAATCAATTGAAATTCAAAATTGTGTTATATGAGAAGTAGTCGTGGTTTAAGTTCGATTTCGCTCATTTTTGGCCTGATTCGTAAAAATGATAAAAATGTGAAAATAATGTTACGTACCAAATTTAGTTGAAATCGGATATGATTTTAACTAACAGTGGGCGATACGACGCTCATCGTTCAATTTTTATTCCGGCTCCCACAAAGCCCTCTCATACCATCTCGGGTGTAAAATTTTATGTCTCTGTCGGATTTAGTTATTGATTTATCGCACTTTCAGTAGTTTTTAACAGTACCATTATATGGGAGTAAGACGCGAGGCCACGCGTTATATCACTTTACATGTTTTCCGTTAATGGTGTTTTGTGGGCGTGGCAGTGGTCCGATTACGCCCATCTACGAACTTCGTCTTACTTTTTTGTCAGCAAATGTAAGTACCAAGTTTCATCAGTATGTCTTCATTTTTACCCAAGCTACAGCTCCGTCAGTCACTCAGATTTCAACTTTTCTCGTCACCTTTTCACCAACCCGTACAGTTTAAATTCAAGATGAATGTCGGAAAACACTACATTCCTATCGCAGTTTTCATTAATTAAACACTGATATTTCCCATAAGCCTTTGCAGAATAACGAATATCTTTACATGTAGTATAAAGTAGTTGGAATCACTGAAAATTGTATATTAGGAATATTGGGTCTAAAGGATGTAAAGATGTATTTTTGAAAGTACCACATATTAAGGGTTAACATGCCACATGAGCTTCATTAAGGTATGGTCACCTTCATCAATATACATAAATATATGGACTAAGTTAGGATATTCGAAAATAGCATTTATACATAATGTACATACATATATGAGAGCTATGACAAGTTTTCACCCGATTTTATCAATTCTATGCACAAAGATACATTGATATCAGTAAAACACGCTTTCTAGTCTTTAATAAATTTTTGGGTACAAGGTGGCCTACTCTACGTTCACTATTCGGGTAAAGTATATCCCAATACAGTCATTGACGCTTGATTTGCATGCTAGAAAATGAAAGAATCAGATGGAGTTGTAAATTTTTATTATGCCCACAGTACAGTTATAGAAATGTGCTATTACAGGAAAAATGTGGTTATTTATTGCCTTAGCTTATTTCAAGCCCTCTCGATTTCGGTGACTAGTTGAGCTTGCAATTCATAACAGTAAAAATTAGTTAGAAATTGATAAATGTATATACATGCATAGACAAGTGAGCAGACACGTTCGAGAGCACCCTAAAGGAGTGCGGGATTCAGAACATAGGGCAAGCAAATATAAAAAATATGCGGAAGCAGCGCTCAAATAGCCTTTATATGCTTGCGAGCTCAAGACGCTAAAACATCCTTAAATTCAGAAAAGTAAAGATCGGGTTGTCGATCTGTCGTCTCCGGGAGTACTCCTCACTTTCCCGATACTATAACGGGATATTTTCATCCATTCGACATGGTGCGTAAATGTTGCAGTCTGATCCACAGGTCCTATCTTTGCACACGTTGTAGAAACGATGGACATATATCAAATTTATGCACTAATACACCGAAATACATACTCTGCAAACGGGAATACTCAGTGCTGCGAACGACTTGCTCTAAATACTTGGAGTTGCTAAAACAATTGGGCAATTCAGAATCTGGTGCGAGCATATTTTTGCTTTTACAATAATGTATTAACAAAATGTATAGCGATGCACCTGCTATACCCTTGCAAATGAGCAACACTAAAACGCCATTGCATTATTTGCAACACGGGTGTGCAAATTAATAGCTGCTGTCAAAAATAAAAACATTGTAAACAAAGAGTAGAATTGGAGGAATTTTTAAATTTAGAAAATTAAAAGCCAAGAAATTTGAAATTTGTGCTATGTGCTATGTGCCGCATAAAAATATTTCCTACCTTCAATGTCCATAATCTCTTTGTGCGAAAATTTTGTTTACATAAAAATGTTTTTTTCGCGATCAGCTGCGACTTAATGGTCTTTACAAGGGTTGCACAGAAACCTCAAAAAAGACATTCATTTTTGATGTTAAATATTTGCAATTGCGTAGTTTTGCAAACTTGGGTGACCAACATTCTGAATTGCCCTAATGAAACAATGAGAATATTGCAACAGAACTGAAATCACTGCGCCGCAGCACAAGCCCTGCTGCAACAACATTGATGTCATCTTACTGAGTGAGCAATATTCGCAACACATACTTGGATACATATATGTACGTATASGAGTACATAAGTGGCAAAGTAGCAACATGGCCCTGCAAGGGACAAACATTCACATCTTCACAGAAGCAAAAAATGGTTTCATATGGGCATTTCGTAAGCTGTTATGCTCGTCCATTGGAAAATTTGAAGACTTCCTCTTAGAATTTTCTTTAAAAACCGGAAGCAAATCACCGATAATAATGGCAGACGACTTTAACGTATGGTTCTAGAATTACTGAGACAACCCAACGTCGCAATAATTAATAATGGCACGAAATATACTTACCAAAAAGGTTATTAAAGCTCTATAATAAATCTGATGTTTTCACATGACGCACTTAGCAGACACATTAAGTGGGAGGTGTCAGAAATATTCACAAATAGTTACTACATAGCTTTCATTGCATGAGATTTGTTCTCTTGAGCAGAATGAAGAAATTTCCACGTTGAGAAAGCCCTGTCACTCAGGCCGACGTCGCCTACAAATCAAGCAACGCAATCAAAGTAGCGAAACCGAAAACCGTCTCAAAAAAGCATTTAAAACCCACAAGGAACTTCTGAAGTAAGCTATTACCCGGAGCAAAAGAAATTGTTTTGACAAGATCTGTGGATAAGCGAATATAGACCCCTTGTTAACTGCTTATACAATCTGTATGTCTAAATTCCAATATAAGTGACAGCAATCCAAATGAGCTCTGTTCATAAAGAAAGTTGTCGAGGTATTATTTCCGTCGTAGGCCCCGAATACTAGCGCTGAGCGATAAAACGAAGCTCCTGAATGACCCCCACTGGTTACAGAAGAAGAAGAACTATTGGCCATAGTAAAAAAAAAATTCAAGCCAATAAAGGCTACCTTTAGAAATATGTTGGGTATGCCATAATTTCAAGGTCAACCCTTTTCGCTAAAATGTATAACGCATGTATAAAAGAAGAATGTTTGATGTTCCCCGATCCCTGGAAACTCCAGCGCTGGTTTTAATCCCATAACCAAAAAACAAAACCACCAGGTGAACGTTCATCGTATCAACTTCTATCTATGCTCGACTTAGTGGGCAAAGTGCACGAAAACATAATAAGAAACCGCTTCGAGTTGGCAATACAGGAAGCCGGCGGATTATCAGAACAACAATACGGCTTCAGAAAATAGAGGTCCACTATCAATGCACTGAAGGAAGTTGTCGACGCTGCAAAAAGTGTAGTGTGGCAAACGATGGAAAGGTAGTACACAAAAATATTTTACGCTGATTACCTTGGATGCGAAAAATGCATTCAACTCTGCGAAATAGACAAACATATTCGAAGCCCTATATGATATACGCGCTACTTAGTACCTCATAAATATCGTTATGAGTTATTTTGAATATAGAAGAGTGATCTAAGACACCAACGAAGGCACCAAGAGCTACCCTATTTCAAGTGGAGTACCGCAAAGTTCAGTATTAGGCCCTCTTTTATGGAATCTTGTGTATGATAGCGTGCTAAGAATTTCACAACCAAAAAACGTTAAGTTAGTCGCACACGGGGACGACTTAATAGTAGTGGTAGATGTAGCTAAACAACTTGATTACCTCCAAAATAAATGTAATGAATGCATAAATGGTCTGCGCCAATGGTTCTCTTCCATGAGTTTGGAACCAGCTGAGCACAAAACAGAAATATTTCTCATAAGCAGCAGGAAAATATAATTCTCACTATAGGAGAGTCTGCGATTACTTCACAGCCACAGTTGAAGTATTTGGATTATATTAGACTCCAAACTGAAATTCAAGGAGAACGTGGTATATACATCAAATAAAGCAAATAAGAATTACAGGGCCTTATAGAGAATGATGGCTGTGTGCCAGTATGGATACTGGCACTAGACATAAAAGCCTATGCCAGAGCAATAAATGCAGTGCATAGGATCACAGCAATAAGAGCAACAAGTGCTTTACGAACTATATCCAGCGAAACAACTGAAGTACTAGTATGCTAGCCATAGACATCCAGGGAAACGAATTCCCGAAACTATGTGAGCTATCCCCGCCAATTACATAAACCAAAAAAGAGAGGAGGGAAAAAAGAGCATAATTATATGGCAGCAACGGTGGTAAACCTCAACCAAAGGACGGTGGATTCACAGACTTATACCTGACATCTATACATGGATACCTAGATAATATGGTGGCCTGGATTTCGACCTGACCGAAATATTAAGTGAGCATGGGTGGTTCAGATGCTACCTATACAAATTTCAAAATCATGTCAGTCCGTATTGAATACGAAGTCTAGGAATATGTGTTTTTCCATTGCCCTCTGTTTCGAAACATAAGGGAAAAGTTATAAACTGCACTATGGGGTAGGGTAACACTGGAAAATTTGCCTGCATTTATATGTACATATGTCAGTTCTCTGACAAGTTCGTGAAGCGGCAACTTCTATCAAGACTTAATTAAGAAGTTACAGCAGAATAAGCGTCAGTCCGTCCGTGCTATAGAGGAGATGTAAAATGTCTTGTCACTCCCATGAAATCATACCTTATCTGGTGGTTCCGTGGGAGAGTCTTGAGTTGGGATAGGTTAGGATGCTCTTCTTATTATAAAAAACTGTATATACATAGCATATATTACGTTATTTTTGAAGCAAAATTCCGAGCAAAAGGAAGTTTACGATCAAGTGGCTCCAAATCACCAAAATAAAAGTGCCCAAAACTCTTGAAATTAATGTATATAACATCTAATCTATATACCCGCAAAGAAGCAACGTTAAATATGTACATACTATGTGCAGAAGAAAGTATATGTATAGGTTTTGCAAATTTTAAAAAGAAGGTTTTCAAACGTATTATCGCGAAGTAGACAACATGGAAAGCAGTGGCATGATGTTTTTGTAAGGAAATTGGTTTTACTTTAAAGAACGCAATCAATTATATAATAGCCTCTCTTTAATTTATCTTCAATGCGAACTATGTGAGTGAAATATAAGATCCTTCACGTAACGGCATCAACATCCTGCATAGAAAATAACTATAAAGCAGCGATACTGCGGTAATAAAAACAACACAATAAAGAAGAAAACACACAATGCAACTAACGGTTCACTTTTATTCAAAACAAACACTCAAATGAATACGACAGTTGAGAAAGGTCCTTGATCTAAAATTACACACGCCGCTTTTTATTAAATTTACAATTCTCATAAAGCAATGTGCCTGATCCCCGCAATCGCTCACACAAATGTACACCAGCAACAGGTAGAGAGTATGAAAGAATATCCCCAAAACAATATTATACACACTCATTCAATGCAGTCATGTTCTAACCATCGCTTATATCTCCACACATAGCGAAGAATGAATGGTCAAGTGTTATTTAAAATATAGTAGGTAAAAAATATATCAAATGTTTTGTTACATATGGGCATAACAATGCGTTTCAATATGCAACAGCTCAAAAAAAGCATTTCATGAAATGAAATTATAATATTCTATAAAGCTAATTTCACATTTTACCAGAAATAATTTAAAAGCACCCTTTTGGTTACAGCAATCTAAAGGGAACAGGTCGGGTTTGAAGAAATTGAGTCGAGCATTTTATCTTGTTTGTATTAAACGTATAGTTTATGACGTTGGGTCATTATTAATTGCAATTATTCAAACCAGGGCCCGAATCGCGGCAGTCGTGAGCGAGCATCGAGTGAAATTTCGTAACGTGTCGAGTGTGCGCATCGTCACATTCGATACGAAACGAATAGAAATTTTATAAAATAACTTCTCCGGTGTAGCTCCAAATGACACTTTCAAATACATTGAAACACGAAACAAAACAAAATAAAAAAGTATTTGAATTGGAATTGAATGTAAATATTCAAATTTATTATGTTTATATAACAGGTGGCGCAAAAATTATCTTCCGATGTTTTTTGAAAACTAACTAAACTAAACCCTTTGATTCTGCTTGTGGATTATTTTTATTTGGTCTTTTAAATTTTTTTTACATCAAGTCGAGAATATGATTGTCATTTGAGCCCTTTTTATGGATTTCCTATCACTTTGGCCAAAACTTCCGGCGATAGGTCCTCAGATTCTTGACGGATATTGTCATTAAGAGCTGCAAGAGTCTGAGGCTCGCCCCACAAAAAGAAGTCTGGAGCGGTCAAACGGGAGATTAGGCGCCCGGGAAATGTATCCTTCAGCATATTGGTTGAGGCACGCAGTCTAGCGTACCATTGTTTATTTACGTGTTATTCACATGTCTTTACTATACAAATGCCAAAATCATTTACAGATTCAGGAAGCGCTTTAGATTGACCACAGACTCATTTACTTTCATCTTACCGGAAATAATGGTTCAATCAGCCGGTGGGCCGGTGGAAAATTCTCAGTAATGATAAAAGAAGTCTGAAAAGATGGCAAAGTTCGGCAATGTACACATACATTACAAACAATGATACAGAGAATGATACAAAAGAGACTCAATTAACTAAAATATATATATGCTGTTTTTAGGTAATAATTGAATTTAACGTTCCAACAACATTTGAATTCGTATTTTTCAATAAAAACAGAAACTTGGAATTAAGATGTCATATATATTGGTATATATTTCTGAAAACATTATTTGCCAAGTCCTGCTGCTGTAGCATAAAATAACTCATCAAACTATTCTTAACACATATTTATTTTGTTTAAGTTTGTCCTTAGTAGTTATAAATATAAATAAATATAATAGATGTTAAATAAACTCAATAAAAGAAAAATAACTTACATTTCACCTCCGATTATTTTTAACTGAGACATTCAAAACTCTTTAATTTGTACCATAACGTTTCTCAAATAGCTAACGAGTGAGATTTCGATTCTTTCGAACAAACGAGAACACGTTATCGAATGAGGAAACTTCAGATTTCGAAAGTGCGTATTCGATAGCGAGTACAACGATCCGAAAACAAAAAAAAATACATGAATTTCGCTCGGGGCCACATTGTGTGATGAATACAAGTATGCATRCATACATATATAAAACTTACAATACCACAAATTTACTATGAATTTGTACTAGGTGTTTTAGGATATACAGATCTAATCAAAACTTTCATCATTCACCTCTTTATTTGGACAATAGTTGAAAGAACAAAGTGGTATTATGATATTCTCTTTTCAAAATATATATGTAAAAGCAACAACAAAGTTATCGAGTTTAATTCGTACAAAAGAGTATGCGGAAACCTTATTAATGTGGTAATCGTATAACTGCTGTCTTCAATCCTACCTAGTTTTGTTTTTCACATTTTAGATGTGAATATTCTAATTTTTTTACTATTGTGAATATTCAAATGAAAAATGGTAATACAATTTTTTATGTATTTTAAAAACTTAAGACTTACTGCAAGGTGTTTTAACGCGACGGAAAGAATATATCTACCAACAAGTAATAGAAGATCAATTGCGCATGCGTCTGAAGACATAAACGCAGG
Source organism: Bactrocera latifrons (assembly GCF_001853355.1). Classification (NCBI taxonomy): domain Eukaryota; kingdom Metazoa; phylum Arthropoda; class Insecta; order Diptera; family Tephritidae; genus Bactrocera; species Bactrocera latifrons. Next base: position 153,815 of record NW_017536274.1, on the reverse strand, counting down.
ATAGCACCACAAGGACTGCCCGTTTGTTTCAGCATCTAGTATTGTTTATTCTATTCGCTGCAGAGTTAAGCTTGGCTTAACGGTATAATCGGGAGTTCTTTTATTTTACTTAGTTATAAAATACCATTGACGCTGTGTGAAGTTTTATATACACTTTGAATTAGTACATCTTTGCTGGGTAGCTGGGTGATTAAGTCAGGGTTTCGCTGATTTTTCTTGCGTTCATTATGGTCACGTTTGAGATAATAAGTTGATAAGTTAACTTTTCTCTTTTACAATTCCGTTCCTTTATTTATTACCAGCTGGCCCCGCAGCCGTTGTCCTGCGTGAAATTATGTGTTTTGAAATGAAAAGAAAGTTGAATTTATCATTTAGTTTTTTCTTTTTTTTCAGTGTAACGTAGCTTGATAAAACACATTTTTGGTTTCTGTACCGGTGTACAGAAAACACGGTTTTCCAACTCGTGAGCACGCCACGTATATCTGTTGTGGGCTGTGTGAAAAAGATAGCATTTCCAAATTTATGACACACACTATGCCACTATCCTCGTGTTCTGCTGATTGTCATCTCAAATGCAATTTTCACTAGCAACGGAATACGTTTGAACTGGCAAATCGTTAGAACTCAAAAGAATTCGTAGAATCAAGCGTTCTGCCTCCTTGTATTCGATAGCTGCGTCACAATCAGTCGGGTTCCATTGCACAGTTTCGGCATACCAAGCCTTTCCAAAGTTTTTTAGAAGTTTCACTGGATATATCACGGCGTCGTCTTCATTGTCCAGACGATCGATCGATTTGTATTAGCGCAAGTTTCCCGTAATTTGACTTTGAATCATCCAGTTTAAATCAACAACATCGGTATTTTTGGCAGCTAACATTGCGCGTGCACTTAAGAAATCATAGTTACGAATGTCCAATGTCCGATCATTCGTGATGAGTTCATCTTTCGTGAATTGATAAACGGCAAATGGAATTGATATCAAACCACCGGAAATATCAACCGGAATAGACCCATTTCCAATRCTTAGTGAATACGATATAAAATGTCKTTGGCCATGTCATTTGTGCGACAAATATGTATGTATCAAGTGTGCGACCTTCATTTGCATTCGAACTATCTATCATATCGTATATCGCTTGATTCCAGTGATTATCATGTTCCAGCTTGCTTCCCCAAAACTTTCAATCACCATTCACAGTACCCAATGACTCAAATGAAGTTGAAGCGCGCACATTAATCAATAGCAATCGAAGGTAGAAGCAATCATTGTTTTTTCGGGTGGATGGTGTAATCTAATCGTCCTAATGCATTATTTGAGAACATCCAGGTGTCCATCTACTGGTTGGCCTTGCTTTCTGCGTAACTATTTCTTCTACGATGCGTTCCATGTAGAATATCAATATCCATGTACAATATCATCCTGTCTCTTATACACATCTTTCTGCGTAACTATTTCTTCTACGATGCGTTCCATGTACAATATCAAGGTACTATATTTCCGAATAGAGCAATTTTTTCGCAAACGGATCATAGACGCAGGTTGAGAAAAAACTGGGCAATGTTAATTATGTTGTTGGCGGTGTTTCCACCGGTTGTACGGTACTCTCCAGGTTAAATACACTCTTTAGCCATTCTCCAAATGATCGCACAACAGCCGGAAAACGTTCATGAATTGCAAAAGTAGATATCGTATCGTACTCAACATTGCTATGAATTTTGAATGTGAATTAGACAATAATGGCGAATATGGTACAATCTTCAGGAAATTCAGCAGAAATGATTTCATCAATTTTATCTGGTGGATCCACCATCCACCATCCAAAGAAGAATGTGTGCGTGCAGCAAACCCCTCCTTTGCCACTCAACAGAGTACACCTGGCATCTGACAGCACCATATATGCGTTGCTTCACGATAAAGTCCATCAAACATCGTAACTGACCGATATTAGAGCGACCTCTTTGTGGCATCGTAACAAAATTTCAATCTGTAATTGATCACTTTGTGTGAAACACACATAAAGTTTTCACTGAATAATTTTCAATAATTTTTTTTTTTTTTTTAAAGCTGGAATAAAGAAAGCAAGCGACAAATTTGAACGATTCAAATAATTAAAACTAAAACAAAAAAAAAATTAAAAAAAAAATTTTGTGACAAAAAGCTACTTTTTGGAATTTTCCAATTTTCCGACTTTTTATTTCAAAACCTTCCCCGATCCACAGAAAACAACCTCTGAAAATGTCATCAAGATTGGTGCAGCCGTTCTCTTAGCGATACTAACCAACAAATATTCCTTCGTTTGTATGGGAAAAATAAAAGGGCTGTTTTTAGGGGTTTTTCCGGCAATTATTCGAGTTTTTCTCGCTGTAAACACCATCTTTGAGCTTCAGCGAACATTTAGAAAAAAGAATTGGCCAAATTGGTCCAGGCGTTGCTGAGTTATGCGCTTAGGAACACATTTTGAGGAGGAGATTAAGGAGATTAATTACTCCGCCCATCTTGGTTTTCACTTTTTGTTCGTAAATCATAACTTTAGGCAATATAAATTGAAAAAATAACGTCGGTGATGTGATGAATGATGGCCCAATCACCAACTTCACAGCTATGTTATACACGGACAGTCATATTTTTTTGATGTTTATGTTTATTTCTTAATCTGAAATCAAAATAAGAATAAAAATACAAAAATTTTATGTTTGCGCTACTACCTTAAAACTTTTCTGGAAAATATAACTATGCTTAATATTTTTACTTATATATATAAACTGAAACTTTTGGAAAAACATTCTTCAAATATTTGTTAAATCATCACCTGGTTCCCTTCAAACTGTTGCCCTGCAAACTTCTTTGCTCTTCTTTCACCTTGATACCAGTCTATACTAAAACTGAACATACAAGGTGTGTTCCAAAGTAAACAGGACTTTTTAAATCTACCGCCCCTGGTGCGCCATCTATATGTCAATTGGTGCGTTAAAATCTGCTATCTAGATCGATTGTCCAGAGAGAATTTCATGGCATTTCATTGATTGATAGTGATCGGTGCGAAAATGAGCTTCGAACAAAGAGCCAACATTGAATTTTGTTTTCAAATTGGTAGAACTTTAACCGAAACATTTCAATTGATGGAACAAGTTTATGGCGATGATTGCCTATCCCGTAGCAGAGTGCACGAGTGGTTTTTTTAAACATATAAGCATTGTGGAGGTACAAATCTCATTTTTTTAAATAAATTTTAGTTATTTAACATCATAGTTATAAGAGAAGTGTAAGATATATTTAAACCATTACTTTTGATAAAAGTTTCAGCAAGTTTGATTGGTTGAACTTCAGCGGTTTGGAAGATATGTATGAATGTATGTTTGCCCAAAAAGGCGCTCTGCGATACCTTAAATTAAACTACAATTGTATCTTAATTTAGTGCTTAATGACAATGACACTTTATAAGTTTTTGTTTAATATCATTTGGTGGGCGTGGCAGTGGTCCGATTGCGCCCATATACGAACTCGTCTTCTCCAAGACAGACGGACGACAAACATACATCCGGATTTGTAATCATCAAGAAACCGAAAATAGTAACCTGGTCGAAAAGATTTATTGAACGTTTAAAACTCTTGTGGTATGATTTTTATAGTCTTTTGTCATTCCGTTGTATTGTCCTAAAACATATGCACATATCTAGAACCGTTTTAATACTGATTCAAATCAATTAGCTCAGCAAATTGAAACACCTGTTGAAATTGTTTTGACACATACTACATCTACTTCATTGACCGAAATTGTATCACACGTATACTCAACTGCTGTTTTAGTAGCTGAGAGAGCACTTGAAATCTCTAAATCTTTACAACGAGAGCGAAGAATTCCTAAAATCTTTAAAGGATTAATTGGAAACAAATTTGCTTCCGGCAAATTTGAACATTTCAAATCACGCCTTATGTTCTCTTAAAATTACCTTGACCAATTTCACACCGCTACGATCAAACAATGTATACACAGTCATACATATACACACGCACACGTAGGTTCGCAACAAGTGCAAATGCCAGGGAAACCTTTGATGACCATAGCATGATTCCTTCCAATTGTGCTAATGATTATTGTGTATCCCCGCTGTGACCTTTGAGATGCCTGCAGACGTACGTTTTCTAAGTGCATTCATATGAGTGCAATGCAGTCGTATGCCTGATAGCTCTTGAATGTTTTTTCCTGGTGTCATATTTACAAACGAATCTAGCATGGGCAAAACTCCGAATTAAGACTACCTGCAGCCATCTGGTCACGTTTAGTGACCAAATGTAAAATCTCGGCTATCATCTGGACAATTTCGGTCGGGCTACACCTTTGCTCCTGCAGCCCAAAAACAAAAACGGAATTCACCATTCGTCATTTTGATCTTTCTGCTGGATTCTCTACTCCGCTCAATGCATTACGTTGTGTGTGCGGGAAAAATTGCAGCCAACGCTGTTTAAGTGAATATATATTTATGTGCTTTGACTGTTAGCGCTTGCTAGGGACTGGTATGAATTTTACACCATGTCTGAATGTGCGTTCAAATAACCGCAAGAAGGTTCTAAACAGGATGTTACATTCCGATTATCATGGACCGTAACCAACACGTTTCATTAACAAATTAGTATGAAAACAATTTTTTAGGATATCAACATTTGTTGTGGATATCCTCATTTCCGCATTGTGAATATCTACGCAACTTCATAAAGGCCGAATATAACTGTTATCTCCTCTTACCTTGTGCGATCTTTTCGTTTAAATAATTATACATTATATTTTTTTTAGAAAATAGTATTTTTTAATATCAAATATATGTGTTATGTATTTAAATATAAATGTTAAGGTTTTATTTTATATTATATTATTTTTAAACAAGCTGGCTTGCAGACGCATCTTTCTTAATTTAATGGTGCTAAAATGGTGGTCGTATTTCGATTTACTGATCGGAAGTGTTGACTTATGCACATATAGTAAACACTTGTACCATATATACAGACTGGCGCATGAATCCTGCTACAAAAACACACCGTAATAACTTTTTTCTGCTGAGCATTCAACTTCCACTTTTGGCGTAACTCCCCCTAGTAGATGAAATATTACGAGGTTGCCTAATCTGGAAGTATCGCAAGAAGGTCGTCCATCGAGATCCGTATTTTCTTGTTCAAGAAACAAACCCATCTGTTACATCGTTAATTCAGGCAAATGTAAGAGTTTCGACTCGTAACTTATCGTTAGCAGACGGACGATAATTATTGATGACTTAAACCTGTTTCTGTACAAAGTTCAAATAATAATTAATAAAATTTGCTATACAATACAAAAAATAAATGTTTTGCTTTGATTAAGGGGTAACATGGATTTACGGGTTTCCAAAAATCTAATTTGTTTATTGTCTTATTAAATTCTAGAACACGTCTAGAATATGGTTCTAAATTTTCAAGTTGATCCGAGTGATTGTTTCGGAGATACAGACGTGAGAACTGGTGCGGTCGAGGATAGCTAGGGCAAGTGCCCCGTCATTTGGCAAGATTTATCGAGAACTACTCAACCGATCTTCATAAAATTATATACAGGTCTTTGGATGCAATTCTTAAAGACTTGGACGAAGGATTTTTTTTTTTTTTTCATTTACAACTACTTGTTTATTTGTCGCAAAATTTTTACTGAAATTTTAATTTTCTATTTGTTTGTAAAAATGTCTGCCAAAAATCCAATTTTAAGTTTTGTTCCTTCGGTCAAGTTCTTAAGCTAAGTTTTTAACTAAAACTCATATTTTTCACTTCAGATTATCCTGTAAGGAACTATTCTGCCAATGCGGGCAACTCTTTTTGCGAGAGATCACAAGAAATGGCGTCACAATGACCGAGTTGAAAATATTTTTTTTTTTTTTAATTTCATTGTTAATGGAGGCACGATTCGTGCGCCGTCCTGTATAAAGAACTCTAACTAATAAATACATTTTATTGTTAACAAAAAATACATACCACCATATATGTACATACATATGTATGTATATAAAACCTTAAAAGTTATACAACTTCCCTATTTTTTACTCATAAATGTTTTTTTCTAACAAATGCGTTTTTAATCAACTTACTTGAACTTGCAAGAGATTGCTCCAAAGTTAGTATTTAAATATAAGGTACTTGCAATTCATATAATGTAGAACATGGGCACCAAAGATGGTGGAAAACAGTCCACGAGTGGTAATTCCTTCGACGTTAGTTAACCTCTGACTTTGCACGAAGTAATAAAGAATGAAGATAGAGCTTTTGTAAATAAAATTGTTTAAATTATATCATTACCATGCAAAACAGACGTATTGTAACAATTAAGTAATTTCGATTACCCATGTAGTAATGAGGAAAAAAGTGTGGGTTATGTGGAAAATCGGTAATTCAGTTTTTATTTTTACAAAATTTATTTCTTACTTGTTACACTCTCGCATATTACACAGCTCTACAAAAATAAAAGTATTTCCCATAAACTACTCAGAAACAATGATGCCGCCAAATACCCAGAAATCGCTGCAGTCTGTCTATGGAATCACATCTGATGTGTGAAACATTTACAGCAAAATGATTTTCTCAAAGTGAACTGAGGAATTTAATACATGATCACGTTAGGAAAGATAAAATAATTTGTCAAGGTGTTCGACGTAGAAGGATATTGTTTTAGTGACATTTGTATAAAACCTTAGTTCGGCCAAGTTGAAAGCTGGAATATTTGAAGGTTCTCAAATACGGCAAATAATGAAAGGAACAGATTATTGTATATCAAAGTTATAACTGCTCCAAAAATAAAGTTCAGAGAAGTTGATAGTCAAAAATTTCCTAGGCTTGCACTAAGTACTAAATTATGAAGAAATTATGCACTATGCTGATAAACTGGAGCTATCTGTAGGAGCTAATTTGAATTTCAAATTACTCAATTTAGGAATGAATAGATCAATTTTCGGATAGTCTGTTTAATTATAGGAAGGAACAGGGGAGCGATTCATTTGGATCTAAAAGTGATGAAACAAAGATATCAATGTTAATGGGATCGTCACATTATGACAGATTTTTGCTAGTCCTCAAAAAAGAGCTGAAAAATTATAAAGGAAAAATTCAGCAAAAGCATTTTATTGAAACATAATATTTTCATAAATTTTTAAATATTTTAAAGAGTTCTGTTACCAGAATAAAGCACTAATAGAGCAAACCTGAAGGCTATGGAAAAAGGTAATCAGAAACCCCAACATATAAAGCAGAGTGAATATTCAAGAAGGGAAAAGAACAATGTTGTTATATTTGCCTGCAGAGTGAATGCTGAAAGCCGAGCAAAGTGGATACTGGATTGCTTTTTAGTCATGTAATTTTATTTGCGCTTAGGCAAGTGATAAGAGAAAACACGAATACCTCAGTTAAAGAATATTTTGCTTGTAAGCAACTTGTCGACATCGACATCGACATCGGCAAATGTAAAACGGGGTGAATTTGGCGAATATCACAATTTATATACGAGTATATGTAATATTCAGGCACCCCGAGGTCCGCAAGTTCCATGAGATCATTAAGAGAGAGAATGGGTCGAGCATCAAAAATTCAGACCATACCGTTTCCAAAAATGTGTTCATAACATACACATGTATGTACAATAAAAATATCAATTGGATCATTTGTTAGATCATATTATATGTACAATGCTCATGAGTCTAGCATATTTTCTGTAAAGTGAAGGAGGCTAACAATTTTCGTGTTTAATATGCATATATGTATGTTGATAGAAGACTTAACAAATAAACTTTGTTTTAAAACATATTTTTACACTTGATATTCAATTCTTGGAAAAATTTATTCGACCTCTGTAGTGCAAAATAAAAGCAACTAACTCGGTTATAATTAGTTCCAGTTGCTCAGTGAGTACTGTATCTACAGCACATTCATTTTACAAGAATCCGATATGCAACGGAACTGTACAATAGTAGCACATGTGCATCATTTATCAGAAAAATATTAGAAGGAACGCTGGAATTTACATACTCACATGCATATGTACATATGAATGTATATGTATGCATTTATAAATATAACATATCCAAATAACTTTATATGTATTTAATGTAAGAGAGTGTGTATTTAGAAACATTCGAATAATGAATACTGTGCCACTTGAGCTATTGTCGGCGCCACCGATTAATTGATGAGAATTCATAAACTACCCCAACGTTGTTGATGTAGGTCAAAACATATCCGGTATTTCGGTATTTACATATATGTACTAAACATAAGCATTAATTTATACATATATTGCATAAACCTTGCCGGGAAATGCTGGAAAAGAAATGTTAATCACAAACTTACACCTATGTACATAGCCCCATCTTCCATTTAACGGTTACATATGAAAATACTACAAATGAAATAACTGCCAAATCAACAACGATGGTTATAGAAGTTATGCAATGGATCTGTTTTTAAATGTAGACGATGAGGTGAGCATGGCTACATTTGTCAGAAATACATACAAACACTAACAGTTTGAACGCCCGATAAACGCATTCAAGCTGTTTAAACAGGGTATCCCATTCCAACCTCAAGTTGATTGATGTACACAGCTTAGCTTGTGTTCGCATCTATGTACATACATATATAGTCTAGTACTATCGTCCCTGCAGTTTGTAGTTTCCCTGTAAAAAAGAAGATCGGTTACGATATGTCGGTCTCTAAAATTAAAGCATAACCACCGATTCGAACGATTATTTCTTTCATAACTAAATATTCAGGTTAGAGTTAGTAGCACCAACAACTACCTCACTGTCTGAGTAGTATTTGAAATAATTTTAATTAAAAAGCAATTGCATGTTGTCATATTCCTGTAAAAATTAGTGAACAAATATGGAAAAACAGTGAAGAAGCGCCGGTCTAATTGGAGCCTAATGTAGCAATTATACTGCGCCATCTATTGCGCGGTAGTTGACACGAGTATATTCACCTGACTACAGGTGGCGCAATTGTATATGTATAAGGAGTGTGGGGAATGAAGTATAATAAAGTACTATTGGATTTAAATACTTTGTAAATTTTCATTGTTCTACCAGTGAACGTAGTGT
>NW_017536274.1:82273-137153 GCF_001853355.1 Bactrocera latifrons | reverse complement strand
AGTATGGTGTCTTCTAACTCCTGACCTCTGCGGTTTGTAGAACTAGAGCCCCAAAGAGGGCTCCAGGTGTTGAAATCGCCCAAAATTATAGATGGCCGATTCCTTTGATAACAAAATAATTCAAGATTAAGTTGGACCACATTTCAAGTGATCACCATTTGCATATGGACATAGTAGAACTAAAAGTTACAGTAATTAATAATACACACAGTGCAGAGGAAGCTACAAAACTCGTCGATATATGAAGTACTTACTTACATATGTATATTATATATGAAGCAAGCTGTCCAAAAAGCCACAACTGCTTTATACATCTAACAATTGCAAATATCCAACAATTACATTTTCTGAAGCCGGAAAGCAAGATATTTCTTTGATCCATCATGAGATACAGCGAATGAAGAAAGCTAAAGCTGAATTAATTGCAGAACGACAGAGAGGAGCGGCAATCTGTCTGTAGCATCCAAAAAAATGATCAGTCGAAGTGCAAGAACTGGCGAGGTATTCCCCTATTGAGCAAAGTGAATAAAGTAATTGATTGAATTATTCAAAAATTTATATCGAGTGCTTTGGTACCGATATTGAGAAAAGAACAAACAGGATTTCGTCCAGGATGCTCCTGAATTGGCCAAGTAAATAGCCCACGTATTACAGTGGAGCAATCAGTCGAATGGCGCTTTCCTCTATATCTCATTTTTATCGAGTTCCAAAAGACGTTCAACAACTTCAACATCATGTAATCTGGGAAGCTTTAGTTTATGGAAGGGCTCTCTCAAAATTAATCGAGTTAATTATAATAATTAGCATCGTATTGGCGCCAAATTAACTGTATTCTAAACATACGGCTCGAAGAAATAGCCTATGCAAATGGTATGCATATGTTTAACATCGATAAAGCTCAAGAAATGCGCATTCTCACCACCTATACGTAAAACTTCCAAGTCAAGATGGTATAAAACTCGAAAACGTGAAATTATTTTGTTATTTGAAAAAACAAAAGACCAATAACCGTATAAAAGGAGACGGAATACGGTTTGAAGTTCCTGGATTACTAAGCGGCGTACAAAAATAAAAATATTCACCTCCAATGTTAACTCCACATTTCTATTAGCTTCATAAACCATTGTCTTCGCAACATTTGCGCATTTTTTGGCCGATCCTCGTATTTTATGTGAATTTAAAGTCCGTTCACAACTTTCCTCTAATCAAAATGGCTAATAAGGGTTGAAAAATGGAGCTGACGACACAACTAACCTCAAGAAAAAACTTGGGCATCAAAATATTTATCCAAAAAGGTTTGGGTCAAATTAAAAGTCTAACAAAATATCGAAATACATAGAAGTCTCACTGTGACCCTTATATATTATATATATGTAGTACATCTTATTGTCAGAATTATTCATTCTAAAGTCAAATGAATTGGGTATCTTAAAAATATAATACTCGTATATAATACAAGTAGTTAACAGCAAGTGTCAAATTTGTAAGCTATACATACTCAGGCCAATGAAAAGGGGAAAACACTAGGTACTTTAGGCCTTTTTAAGATGTAGGGATTTTGTATACATAAATGATCAGAAGGACAAGAAAAGTTGAGTTGTCCGTCTGTGCAAGCTGTCACTTGAGTAAAAAATAAGAATTCTTGGTGAAACTTGGACAGCATTGTTTTTGGCAAAAAAGTAAGAAGGAGTTCATAGAAAGCTAATAAAAGGAAATTTAAAAAAAGTGGACCTAGCTCCGCCCTCTAATGTACATACACATACCGTATTTATCTCGAGGGAAATCAAATTAAAACAAATTTGTATTGATGGGCGAAACCACAAATCATAATGCAAAACTTTAATTTGGTACAGAACATAGACGTGTGGAGATAGATATGTATGTGGTTCAAAATGTTTCAAAAGTGGGCGTGGAACTATCCCCTACTACGTTATATATATATTCGTATGTACATTCATATGTACATATGTATGTACATTTTTCACAAACCAATAAAGCTGAATGAACCAAATTGCTTACAAGTTAAAAACAGCGCGCCAGTCGTTTCTCTTTCGCAATTCGGCGCCATTTCGAGATAACAAGTGGACAAGTGGAGCCAGGCCCTTTTCCACCTGATATCTTCAACAGAGTGGAAGTCTTTTTCAGAGTGTATCACATAGCAAGACCGGAATAATGAGTGACATACATACATAGTTGTGCCTTTGTTTGTCGAGAGAGGACTTTACTTCTCAATTGCCTACCCAGTCCGAGGTAACAGCTGTTGTCATAATTTAATCTGCGTTAGATTTCACGGCCCACATTATTAATGGTGTTAATGCTGGTTCCAAGGTAGACGAAATTATCTACGACTTCGAAGTTATGACTGTCAACAGTCAAGCCAAGTCACGATTGCTTTTTGATGACAGGAGATGATTTCGTCTTGTCCTCGTTCACTTTGCTTCCTTAACTAGTATATAAAAAGCAGAACTAAGGGCGTAGGTGTATATAGATGTCACTGATATCAACGTCAGCGGCGTAGTGTCTTCTTGACTCAGCTCTGCAGCTCGAATTATACTCTCCAGCAGTAGGTTGAAGAAGTCGTTTGAAAGATAATAGCTTTGTCTGAAATATCGTTTGGTAACGAACGACTCAGAGAGATCCTTCCTGATCCTGATGGAGCTTTTAGTATTGATAAACGTCAGTTTACACAGCCGTATTAGTTTTGGAGGAATACTAAATTCAGATGTAGCGGGATGTAAGCAGCTACTTTCATGATTTTCCTGTTCTATGTAAAACCACACTGAAAAGGTCCAATCAGTGTGTTGACGGTGGGCTTTACCTTTTCACTCTCTTTTTATGGATTGGGCCAGAGCACACAAATGGGTCTGGCAGTGAACGAGGGCAAGACGAAATATCTCCTGTCATCAAACAAACAGTCGTCGCACTCGCGACTTGGCACTAACGTCACTGTTGACAGTCATAGCTTTGAAGTAGATAATTTCGTCTATCTTGGAACCAGCGTAAACACCACCAACAATGTCAGCCTAGAAATCCAACGCAGGATAACTCTTGCCAACAGGTGCTACTTCGGACTGAGTAGGCAATTGAGAAGCAAAGTCCTCTCTCGACAAACAAAAACCAAACTCTATAAGTCACTCATAATACCCAATCCTGCTATATGGTGCAGAGGCTTGGACGATTTCAACAACAGATAAGTCGACGTTGCGAGTTTTTGAGAGAAAAGTTCTGCGAAAGATTTATGGTCCTTTGCGCGTGGGCCATGGCGAATATCGCATTCGATGGAACGATGAGCTGTACGAGATATACGGCGACATTGACATGGTTCAGCGAATTAAAAGACAGCGGCTACGCTGGCTGGGTCATGTTGTCCGGATGGACGAAAACGCTTCAGCTCTGAAAGTATTCGACGCAGTACCCGCCGGGGGAAGCAGAGGAAGAGGAAGACCTCCACTCCGTTGGAAGGACCAAGTGGAGAAGGGCCTGGCTTCACTTGGAATATCTAATTGGCGCCACGTAGCGAAAAGAAGAAACGAATGACGCGCTGTTGTTAACTCGGCTATAATCGCGTAAGCGGTGTCTACGCCAATCAAGAAGAAGAAGGGCCAGAGCACACTTAAACTCCAATCGTCGGGCATGCTTTCGTCCCGCCGTATTTGAATGGTACGGCCGTCAAACCATAGGCCCCCGCCGCCTTTTTTTCTTCAGGCGGGTAATTTTATTCGAACTTCTTGATGGTGAAGCAATGGTACGTCGGTTCCATCGTCATCGATTGGAAAATCAGGTTTGCCATCTTCTGATGTTATGCCATTCAGCAGGTTGGAGAATTTTTCCTACATAATTTAGTATGCTCTAGACATCAGTCACTAAATCACCTCCGGGGGTTCTACAAGAGTATTCTCTGGTCTATAAATCTTCCGTTAGTAGCCGCATCTTTTCGAGCATTACCCCTGTCGGCCAGCTAATAATATTGGGTAGCCGAAAAAGTCTATTCGTATTCTTATCAGCATATTTTTTATATTTATACTAATAAATGAATAAACAAATATGTAGCATTTGGTCGACCACTTTTTGCATTTTTCCGCTAGAGACATTATTCCATCAGAGTAAAACTTTCATCAGTTTAAATTTAAATTTCGAAATTTCCAGAACGGTAACGAGCGAACTATTGTTGTGCTGCACGAACTGATACAGTATCGCCTCCGTAAATTGCGCAGATTTCATTGATGGTTTGCCTAGCATTCCTCTCTTTTCATACAAAAATTTCAAAATATAGCGATTTTTTCAGTTTTTCATCATTTTAACTCATTTTTGAACAGCCGTAACTGGGTAGCCATATAAGTATATGTATGTATATAAATAACAGGATGACGAGAAGACTTGAAATAAGTACGACTTTCTGTCCGCCCGTCCGCCTATGCAACGATAACTAGTGAAAAAACTAAAATACAAAGTTTTCTCCAAAGTAAACAGGACTTTTTGAATCTAGTGCCCCCTGATGGCGCAATCTATATATCGACTGGTGCGTTAGAATCTGCTATCGTTATCGATTGTTCAGTGAGAATTTTCATCGATTGGAAGAGAAGCTATTGCGTTTTAAGTGTCAGTATGTTTGTGTTATCGGTGCGAAAATGAGCTTTGAACAAAGAGCCAACAATAAATTTCGTTTTAAAATTGGTAAAACTTTTACCGAAACGTTTCAATTGATGGAACAAGTTTATGGCAATGATTGAATATTCCGTAGACAATCAACATGTGACCCAATCAAAATCCGTGACCACCGGAAATTCCATCGAAACATGGAAATAGAATCGAACATCTCCAAAACATCGATTTATCGCATTTTGACCGAATATTTGGGCTCACGAAAGGTGTGTGCATGGTTTGTTCCGCACAAATTGACTGCGAATCAAAAATAAAAGCTCAGAATCCAAAATTCGATCCACGCTCGTGACCGATTATTTGACCAAACATCACATTTTAACCACTAACCACTCCCCGTATTCACCTGATATGGCACTGTGCAACTTCTTTCTTTTCAGAAAAATGCATTTACCCATGAAAGGAAAGCGTTATGCAGACGTAGAGGCCATTCAAAACGCTTGCACCGGCATACTGGCGGCCATACCAGCCAACGAGCTGAAATACTCGTTCGACATGCTTTTGGAACGTTAAAAAAGCTGTATTTAAGCAGAAGGAAACTATTTTGATAAAAAACCGTTTGTTCTGCTTTTTTTTTTTTTAATTCCTGTTTACTTTGGAAATCATCTTGTACGTAGTCGTTATTACATTAACTACATTTTGATTTTTGTACCGGAAATTGAAATAAACAAATGAAATTTTGGACAGATGATCTGGCAACATGGCGCCGAATAAACGTGTTTGTGTTGAGTGTAAAAGTGTAATTTGTAAGAAACATTAGAAGTTTGAGTTGTATTAATTGTTAAAAGTGGTGTCATATGAGCCTACTGCAGCTCATAATATAAAATTAGTTTGAATTTTTTTGCCAGAAGTTGAAAGATACTAATGTAAATACTTGGAACTGTGGCAGATGCGAATTGAAGGTTAGCTTCATTGTCCCGGAGTCGGAGAACGTAGCCGTGATGTGTTTAAATTCCACCGAATGGAGACTGCAATGTGTGTAAACACATACAGGACTCAGTAAATATTATGAATAGATTTCCTGGTTGTAAAATCCTGCTTCTTGGCGACTACAACCTCCCGGACACTAAATGGATCAGGGCTGGAAGTGAAGACGAATTTATTGGAGAATCAGAGAAGGCGGGTTCGTGATTGAGGAATATTCTCTACTGGGTTTGACTCAAATTAATAAGATCTGTAATTCTGACGGTAGATTTCTGGATTTATGCTTTACTAATTGGGATTTTTTGCCAATAGAATAGCTCATATGGTTCCAGAGGACAAGTACCATCCCACTATTGGGATTGAAGTTGCACTACATGAGACTATCAGACAGAAAACGGTGGAATACTTGGACATCAAAAAAGTAGATTACGGTGCTCTAAATATTTTTTTTCTTCAAACTAACTGAATTCCTATGTAAGAATTGAAGGATATTCAAGGATATGGTACAACACTTTTACAGAATCATTTCTGAAGGGATCAATAACTATGTGCCGCACTCGGTAAAAAAGGATTACAGTTATCCTTGTTGGTTTAGTAGACTTTTAATTCACAAGATTAAATTGAAAAGGACAGTGCATCACAGATATAAGCGCTCTGGAAGTTACTTGGACTATGAAATTATTAGGAAACCGAGAAAAGAATGTAAAAGGTTATGTAGTCAATGCTATAAAAACTTTACCAAAGCCGCTGAGGAGAAGATTAAATCTGACCCTGTATATTTCTGGAAATTTATAAGAATGAAAAAAAGTACAGCCAAAGGAATACTTATACGGAAGGTGCTGATAGTGTATGTGACTTGTTTGCGGATTTCTTTAGCAGTATTTATCAGAAGATGGACACAGTACTATAAGAGGACATCACATTCTCATCGGAGCGGCTGAAAAATTGTAATAGTAACTTGGAAGATCTTGAAATCACCTCTGATGAATTATTGAAAAGGATGTTAGCTCTTGATCCTAGTAAAGGCCCAGGCCCAGATGGTATTTCGAACTTCTTTCTAAGAGAATGTGCTGTGGGTTTGTGTGAGCCACTGAGCTTTCTGTTAGACAAATCATTAAAATAGGGAATTTTCCCAATTGCTGGAAAGATGCATACGTAATATCTATATTTAAGGCTAGAAGAAGATCGACCTTTATTATATGGGTAATGGGTAAGTCAATAAAAGATCTTGGAATACATATGGACAGTAAACTCACATTTGTTGGTCACATAAATAATATTGTAGCCAAAGCCAAAAAGATCCTAGGTAGCCTGTTGAGAACAAGTAAAGATTTTGAGAATGGTCGTACGCTGATTGGTCTGTTCAATGCACTGATTCCAGTGTTGCAGTATGGATGTGTAGTCTGGGACCCAATCTATAGTTATCAAATTGATAAATTGGAGTAAGTACAAAAAAAGTTTAACTGACATTTAAAATATCGTCACATTATGAGTAAAGACTCAAGAGGTGCAATTGATGCACTAGAACCTAGTAATCGAACACTGGCCAATAGAAGAAAATATCTAAATTTCTGCGCCGGAGCTAATATCATTAATGGATATTGGGATGTTCCAGAGTTGGTGGAAATATTTGAGTTCGTTGAGGACAAAGTAAACTTGCGAAAGTCAAGAGTTATTGAAGTATCAATAGTTAGATCGAGATACAACACTCGTGCACCGACTTATAGGATAGCGAATGTATGTATGTAATTAATGAGTATGCTGACCGTCGGATGTTTTCGACATGTCTGCAGAAAAAATTAAAAGCTTAACTCTTACTTGATATTCTGATAAAAAATAAATGAATAAATAAAGCAGTGATATTACTTAAGGTTTTCTGATTCTGATCTTAACTAATTCTAACATTTGTTTTTATTTTCTGTTCTTCAAAGTATTGCTGTTCTTCGAAAATTTCTCTCTTAATACTCAACATGTAAAAAAAGAAATCTATGTATAACTGCTGAGTGCGTTAATAAATAAATAAATTGTGTTATATGGAAGTAGGCATGGTTGTTATCCGACTTCGTCTATTTTCACATTGTGAGGTAGAAATGTAAAAAGAATACCAAGAACTAAATTTAGTTGAAATCAGCTGGTCCGGTCCCAAGATATGGGATTTCACCAAGAAATTGGCGGAGCCATGCCCGTCGTCAAGATTCATATCGGTTCTCATAAAGCTCTCCTATACCATATCGGAAGTAAAAATTCTCGATTCCCTAGATTGTCGAAAGTATGGGCACTAATGTATAAAAAGGCACGAATAAAATTACTCAATCAGTATTTAAGAAATAAATTCGCAAAAAAAGTCGTTTTTGACCTCACCTTCCCATTAAACATATTAGAGGGTTACGCCGACTTTTTCAAAAATTTTTATCCACAGGTATCCCTTGCAACTACTACCCCCTGTACGAAACTACATTTTTATATCTTGCTATGTTGCTTCGTTATGACACTTTATAGGTTTTCGGTTAAAGTCGATTTTTGGGCGTGGCAGTGGTCCGAACACGCCCATCCACAAACTCGAAATTTTTGTTGTACTATGGAACTTGTATACCAAGTTTCATCAAGGTATCTCAAGTTACAGCTTGCACGGACGGACGGAGAGATAGGCAATCAACCGATTTTCAACTTTTTTTGTCATCCCGATCATTTACATGTAAATATAACCCTATATATATCTCGATTGGTTTTGGTGAACAAAACTATAATACTTTATAGCAACCAGGTTCAAGAGTATGGCCGGCTGACAGGTTTTCTGCAAAGACACGCTTTTTACAAGATAAAAATTCAAGGAGAATTAAAAAAAAAAACAATTCAAGAGGGCAGATATACTGCATATCAAATACAATATTTAATGCCTTTCAAATAATATAGGTAGCTGTGGGTCTGACAACATCCAAACGGTTGACATCGACGAATTAATGCTAGAAGGTCCTATTGAAGTCGTTATCTTCAGTTGAAATTATAGCAATCAATGAGATTAAAGATGTCGATAGCGACGGAGGTGAAGAAGGTCAGGTTTTAACGGTTTTGAATTAAATAATGAATTGTTTTGCTTTATTATTACTAAACGGAGTTTAATATAAATTTTTCTATACGGGTTTTTTAAGAAAATATTTGAATTTTTTTCATTTTACATGATTTTTTAAAGTTGTGGAACAGATCCGAAATTTACATATGAATCGATTTTGGTTTACACGGTTTCTTAGCCACATACCTAAGGTGTAAAAAAAATTTTACTGTAAATATATATACAGTTGAACTGCCATAACTCGAACTTCTATAACTCAAACTCTTGAATTGTCAATAGAAGTCAAATTTCATACAATTCCTTCCTTAAATCGAATCTTTTTTGTGGATCACGATGATTCGAGTTAGGAAGATATAACTGCATAAGTATGTAATTGCTTGTATTGCGATCCTCTTGTTGATGGTTTGCACATTAAGGTATAATTTTGATTCTTGCCATTTGCAAGAGTATAAAATGTTCGGGTGCATCCGAATTTAGCCTTCCCTATATGTTATGATAACGATTGTGTGAAGTCGGGTCACTACTACTGTACCTAATCCCATATATCTAAAGTAAATATTTTAGAACTTCTTGTTGACTTCATCCGCATATATAGGTGGAGGATGGAGCCATGTGTAGAGGTTCACGCAATTGAGGCAAGTTCTCTTAGTGCCTGTCTTTTGAGAGTGACCAGAAACGATTCTTTTACATATGGCTCAAGCAGCTTACGACTTCTGGTCTTAGACTTCGCCGGGTCCCAAACTATGGATATCTGTAGTACTAGATCCTTTCTTCTTCTACTTTACCGGCGTAGACACTGCTTACGCGGTTATAGCCAAGTTAGCAACAGCGCAACAGTCGTTTCTTCTTTCGCCAACTGGAGATTCCAAACGAAGCCAACGTAGCCGCTGTATTTTAATTCGTTAAATACGTCAATAAGTTGTATATCTCATACAGCTCATCGTTCCCTCGTGCACTCCCCATCCATTTGCAGAACTAACGGCCAATATCATCGGCATATGCCAACTGTATACTTTTAAACGTACATTTATGAGATGTGTCTACGCTCTGAGGTCCTAACATTGACTTGAATCCCATCTTGTTGCAGGGAAGATACGAATCTGAAGACAATAAAAGAGAGAGACCAAATGCGTGAAATGTATGAAGAGCTTGACAAGCTAGCCGACAGAGATAATGCTTGAAAATTCTACAAAAATATGCGGCAATCAACAGAAGGTTTCGAGACAGAACCACCAAAGGTAATTTAGTTACCGTTGCACAGTGCATTCTAAAATTATGGAGGTATATCGAACATCTTCATACTCGGGCAATGGAGTTCCTATTCCATTGTCATCTATTGGGGAATCGGATTCATCATGATGTTATGCTTTCACCGCCATTCAGCTAGCTGGAGAAGTGTTACCTCCATAAGTACACTTAGTGTTCAGTTTTATATATCATACATTAACCGACAGTTTCGATCAAAAGTCAACTATAGGTATCGGAGTCTAAATATTCGGTACCTAGCGGCTTGAACAGTTTTTATTGGATTTGAACAATTTTTGGTCTCTAAAAACATTATCCGTTCAAAGTTTTATCGCGTTATATTAATTCCTTCTTGATTAGTGTACTGAAAACTGAACGAATCAAGTGGAATTTAAAATTGTGCTAGATAATATAAAGTAGGCGTGGTTGCAAATCTGATTAACTGCATTAATACATATTAAATCAGGAGTTAGTGAGGACAACTCCGTTACTAACTCCCAATCCTTAAAAGTTTAGAGAGTTAGCTGCGTTTTCGTTGGAAGCGTTGTTTAAAATGGCCAATTTATATATTGTGAATTTCAATAATAAAACAAGAAGTTTTATGTTATGATGCAGTTCTAAAAAAAACCTAATAATATGTGTTTGTAATAAAAAATGGTTTTGTAAAAATTTTATCTTCTATGCATTCGCATTGAAAATATTTTTAAAATGACAATCAGCCGTTTATAAGAGTTTCAAACTCGCATAGCTGCCGTCTACAGCTACAAATTTGGATCTGAGTAAGTGCGCAGTTAAGCCGGACTAACGCTGCCGTCTGTCGAGGCTATTAACCACACATCCAGCATTGAAAGCGAAGCAGCCACATCGGGAAGCAAATGATGCAGTAAATTATTCAGCAAAGTTCTGTTTTCTTTTTATTTGCTCAGCCGACCAATAATATCCTTAAACTACTTAAAGCCATTTTCGTATACAACTCGTTTCTTAGAACTGCTTCGACGCATTTTCCGCTAGCTGCCGTATTTGCTGTTGCTTGCACTTTAACATACACCGAACTTTGGAAGTTTAATTAACTTCTAGAAATATTACGGAAAGTGCACTACTTCAGATACTGTAATATGTACATATCTACTTAAGAATTTATTTATATACATATATATGTGCACGGTAACCGAAAATTTAAAACATGTGCGAAAGAATTAGTATTCCAATTTCACGTTTCCAAATCATCGCCTTCTCAATGGATAACAGCTGTGTGGCGTAATGTTAGGTAAAGCACACTTCCTACCACCCCAATTTAACCCTGTTAATGAAATTCCGAAAATGTAAATTTTTCAAGTATTCGCATATCAGTTTGCGCCATCTCATATTCAATTTACAAATATACACATCTATCTCATTTCTGATTGCTTTAAAATTTATCTACCACCCATTGACTGTAAAGAGTCCACTTATGTAGAGTATGTAACACTTATTGATTCACACAAAAAAAACTTAATTTTTTACAACACAAAAAAAAAAACGAAGGAATCAACCATATAGGTTATGTTACCAAATGTCAAAATGTATCACAATATATAAATATACCCCATACTGAAAAACCTATACATTTATTCGGACAATATTTAGTACATATTACATAAAACCTATGAATTATTTTAAAAGAAAAAATTAGCATCAAAATCAGAAATATTCAAAACTCAAGTTTCAGCACAAGACTAGTTGAAATAAGTACAGAAGGGCTAAGTTCGGGTGCATCCGAACATTTTATACTCTTGCAACTTGAAAGAATCAATGTCAGGGAAATAATTTAAGGTGCAAACCGTCAACTAAATGTTYGGAATCCAAGCAGTTATTATTATTATACATATATATGTACATATTTACATCCCTCATATTCAATTTAAAGTTTCTTAGAAAACCGAGGGTCATCATTATACATTTATAGTATGTGGAAGTTGAGGGTAGTCTCTACCCGATTTTATCTATTTTTGCCAATACTAATAAAATGTTCCCTGAAATTCATGTGGAATAAAGTCACCCGAAGGTTACATGTTTGTTATATGGAGTCTAGGTCAAGTTTTATTCATTTTAAAGGCGTTAAGAAACGCGGTCCCATTTTATTGTGATAATCAAATGTTGGGCGATATATGCGATATAAAGTCACTTTCGAAAATCGTTGCACCATATATGATATAGGGCTAAGAGAAGTATTGACGCGATTCCGTCCAATTTTGACACCCAGAGATACGATTATCAGTTAAGGATTAACCCTGAATATATATACTCGGGCTTGAACAGTTTTTGTTGGATTTGAACAATTTTTGGTCATAAAGTGGCATACTGTACGAACAAAGTTTAATCCCGATATTTAAATTTTAGTAGTATTTAATAGTACCATTATGTGGGGAGTGGTTCATTTTCACGTGTGGGTAAGGTTTTAGGCACCCCTTTGGAATTTGTCATGAGCGAATTTGGGTTTTGTAGCTTAACTAGTTTAGGAGATATGTAATTACAATGAACTACTTAGTGGTCGGGGCCACGCATTTTGCGGGTGTAGCGGGGGTCCGGTTACGCCCATTGCAATATCAACCGTCTTACCATGCCGGGAAACATATGTAAAAAGTTTCATTAAGATATCTCAAGTTACAGCTGGAACAAACGGACGGAAAGATAGTCATTCGGATTTCAACACGTACTTTCGTCCTGCTCAATTGTATTTATATATATTTATATAAGTCGATTAGTTTCAGGTGATACAAGCAGCCGTTAGTGGAAAAAAACTATTATATTCTGTGACAACATATTGCAAGAGTATAAATTTGAGTAAGTGATAATGCAATTTCAATATGTAATCGAAGTTGTTGATCGAACTTGATCGGTAACAATCAACCTGTTAGGAAAGCAATGCATTGTTAAATAATATTTTACACAAAAACTGCCTGTCATTCATCAAACCACACAAAAACGAGCAAGTAATAATGCTCCATTTTTAGAATATTTCGAAATATTTTAACTTTAAAAGCAAATTTTGTTGCCTAAGCATATATAGTACAACGAATTAATTGAATAGATTTCAACATATCATCTAGAAAATTCTATACAAATATTTTGAGATTTTTCTTTCTTAATCTTTCATTTCAAATCAAAATTTTTTTACCCTAATATTTTTTGCAACACCATAACATCCCGGTCACGAATGTCGAAATTTCCAAAACCATGGGGCTATCTGTCCATAACGTTTTGTCAATGAGTGATGTATGTAGGTTAAGTTTTGATCCCTTGTGATAATAGATGGAGTTCAGCTACGAGGACCATGAGGAGAAGTCATCCTTTAGGATGCCTGCGCTTGACGAGAATTTTAACAGACTCTATGGCCTTACTATCGATACCTCTATACGTAGAACGTGGCCTTGTCCATGTGGGACAAGATAATAAGAAATGGATTGTTTCCCTGTCGCCATGCTCTTGGCATTGTCTGCAGTATTCTCGATCTGTCAGCCCACTTCTGCAGATGTATGCAGCCACCAGACCATTAATACTAAATAATACGAACATGTTCTTATAGTCCCTTCTATCGAGTGCCAGTAGTACTGTTCGGTACTTCCGACCTACCGTTTTACACATGACTTTTGCTGTTTTGCGCCCAGCTTGACCGATCTATCGTATTTTAATTTTCTTAGCATGCTTCTGTCCAGATTGTCGTAGAGACAATGCATAGATTATTCAATCTTTATCACTTTTCGGGTGTCAGCCGCACAGCGCTCCTGAAAATCTCGTTCACTATCTCATTACCCTCGGGTGAAGTGAAGTTGCTTACTTCTGGCGACACTCTCCACTTCTGCCTAATTTCCAAAACACTTCTGGTCGATATGCGAAAAAAAGGTCAAAGACTTGATTGCTGATTAGCTGTCCACGTAGATGTTGACTCTGAAGTTGTTTGCTGATACATTAGCAGCTTGCTCTGGGGTTTTCTCAATAGCAAGACCTCTGCTTGAAATATACTAACGTGGTGCGACAGCTTCAAAAGCGGCCTTATTAATAACTTTGGACAGTATATCCGAGCTATTCTTATCGTTCGAGAGGTCAAGAGAGTTCTATTGTTGTATGGCGGGATAAACATCTATTAAATTGATACTACAAAACAAATCAGATTCACTAGACGCGTTTTTAATGCTCGATAAATGTCCAGGAACATTATATCATAACGTATTCCTTATATTCCAGAGCCTTTTCAATATTGAATACTAGTGTATGGAGTGCAGTCTCTACAGGTTTTATTTTAATATACGCGATGCGCTTTGTACAAGCTAAGGAATATACACTAATATAGCCGCTCTTGCCTTATTAATCGCGCTCGGGGTATACGTGGTGTAATTTTATGACTATCCCTGTGTCCACGTTACCCGATGGTTCCTAGACTAAACTTATTTAAGTCGTAAGGTTAAGTTTAGGTAAGTTTTGTGTTTTCCCACAGGTTCAAAACAGCTTACCTCATCCATGTCGGCGACAGGTCATCGTTACATTTCATAATTTTCACTCCACTAAATCATTCCGCTCCATAAAAAGCGACATGGATGCGTTTTGCTTTGAGCCCATCCTTGAGATGTGGTCTCCCAAATGCTTCATGTCCACTATTTTCACCGTTCCTTCGATTTCCGACCCAGCCACGATCACTTACTGTCGCCGCTGCTTTAGACGTAGTTGGCATCTCTTCCGTACAGCTTCTCCTTTTGGAGGATGTCCTCGCGTTGAAGCGATAAATGGTTGTCCCATGTGTGTGTGCAGAAAATACCAATATGATTTGCTCTAACCCTACCGTAAAGAAATACTCCCTCCTAATACAATTCACCGAAAAGAAACACCAAACCATTTGATAAATAATAATCTACAACTAAACTTTCCAAACCAAAGTCGAATTTTTTGGTTCAGAAAGATGAAAAATTAAATTATAGTTTCTACTACGTCATAAAGAAAAATAAATCCTTCTCCGCGCTTTCTTAAATTGATGACCTACATTTAAACGTACTTTGAAATGCATAAATGTAATTAAATTTTATGGGGAGAAGTGAGAAAATGAGTTAACTTTCAAATTGAGATCAGCACACTCCCACCCGTTGCCCTTGCTTATGTTGCACAGCTAAATATTGTTTGTACCATACATATTATTGCGTTAACTTGAAGCGCACACCAGCAAATGATTACGTGTTTTTCTTTTCTCTCTTTTCTAAGCTTCTTCCAGCATTTTTTGTTCTTAAAATACATAAGTAGAAGAAAAAATTAAGTCTGGTCGCCGTCTACGCTAAGAGTATAATGAGTCTCTAATTGACGGCAGACGACGGTGTGGTAGCTACTACTATCAAGTATACAAGTATATATGTATATATAACGGTACATGCTTACATTGTATGCACGTCGCGATGATGGCAGCTGCTGCTACGGCAATAGTAAGGCACTTCCTTGCGCAGGCGAATAAATTACTTCCTCATAATGTTCCGCGTCCTCCGCAAGTTGAGAGAGCGAGCTAACGTATTGGCGAAAGTTGTTGTTGCTAAGATTGCCGCCAATGTTAAATATTTTTTCAAGGTCGCCAGCGTTTATTTTTTATTTCTTGCTCTTTGAATGAAAAAATAAAAAGTTTTGGTTTGTAAAGAATAAAAAAGTGAGAAGTGTCAGTGCTCCCGTATGCTCTACATAGTGCTAGGCTATGAATGTTAAGCGCGCGCGAATTTTTAAACGAGATAATAAAACCAAGAAGCAACAAGTTATGGAAATTTTCAAACATTTCAGCGCTTGCAGAAGCACTGTACATACTAATTTAATGTCTACTTGTATAAATGTATGCAAGAATTTTTGTTCCATAGCGTTTATATACATATAAGTACTCAAACCTTATAAATGTAAGTCTGTTGGTAGAGTGTGTTTCCTTACGGAATAAGAAGGAGCAATCTTAAATTTTACGTAAGTTAATATTCTTCTCTGGCTTTAATACACTATATCCAGACATATGTATATTGTGTGAAATTTAAACTAGTTGCTAGTTTGAACATTAAATAAACCCATCACATAAATATTTATGTTCGTGATTTGATAACAAGCTTGAAAGAGCATTTAACAAATTGAGCTTAGCAGGACTGCAAAGCAAATTTAAAGCTTACTTGTTTTCTAAAGCCCTTCGAAGGGGTGCCCCATTTACATTATCATTTCCCTCATTATATTATTATAATTTTGGCATCAATTAAAATGTTATGACTATCTAAGCTATAGGAGATTTTTTATAAAAAAAAATTTTATATTATAAAACTTTTGTTCATAATTCTCAACTTGTTTTAGGAGATTATTCCTTTAGTTGGATTTCAAATGCTTACCTATCGGTTTTGCAGATGGTCAAAAGCGGTCCAGTGCCAGGCACACTAAATGAAGTACTGTATGTAACCTCCAAATTAGAGTACAGAGATTTATTCTCATCAACCGCTAAAGCTACACAAATCAAAAACTACTAACTAGAATTAATTCGTTAAAGAAAAGCATCAGAAAGGGGTACAATCCCCTCTTCTTCCAATATTACAAAATTAAAAATCCGAAATTGAACCATAACTTTTCAAGCAACTATATACCTTCTACCTCACGGAGATTTGTGAAAGTGTGAAGTCCGATATATTTAAACCGTTATCTGGCAAATTCGGTACAATTAAGAAAGAAGTGTTTAGATGTTTCTACCTCGTATTTGACGGAAATAAATTTTCCTCCTAAAATCACCTTTAGTCACAATATATTTTATAGTATTTTTTTAGATTATCCACTTGACTTTAAACAGTGTGATATTTTAATGATATTAAGAGATATTTCTTAACCATAATTTAGCATGGCTCTGAATATAAATAAAATCGGTCTAGATCTTGATCGAAGACCCGTACATTTTTATTTAGGTTAGTAGAACTGTCTATAACAGTTGCCCAAACGGTATTCGTCAAAAGGTTTAAATATATCTGAGTCACCCGTGTCACCAAAAAAGAGTTCACTCAATTTTATCTATTTGAAGCACAAAGATCAATTATGAAAATACGCTTTTTTAATATCATTAAGATAGCTCCTATATTGACCATTATATTCGGTATAAAGTCAGCAAGAATTTCAAAAATCAGTTACATGGGAACCAAAGGGTTTCTTGATCCAATTCAACTCATTTTTGACATACAGACATACTATTATCAGAAAAATATTATCTACAAATGTTTATAATACAAGGGGCTTTCCAAAGTAAACAGGACATTTTGAATCTAGAGCCACTGGTGACGCCATCTATATGTCAACTGGTGCGTTAGAATCTGCTATCTTTATCGATTGTCCAGTGAGAATGACATTTCATTAATAGGAAGTGAAATTATTGCGTTTTAAGTATCAGTATGTTTGCCTTATCGGTGCAAAAATGAGCTTCGAAAACAGAGCCAACATTTAATTTTGTTTTAAACTTGGTAAAACTTTAACCGAAACATTTCAGTTTATGGATCAAGTTTATGGCGATGATTGCCTATCCCGTAGCAGAGTGCACGGGTGGTTTCAACGTTTTTACAGTGGTCGTGAGGACATAAATGACTATCAACATGTGGGCCAATCAAAATCCGTGATCCGTGAAGTCATCAAAAATTAGCCAAAATCATCATTGAAATCCACAGAAATGGAATTTAATATCGAAAACATCGATTTATCGCATTTTGACCGCACATTTGTTCTTACGAAAGGCGTGTGCACGGTTTGTTCTACACAAATTGACTGACGACCAAAAATCGCTCAGAATCCAACATTCGAAGGACGCTTGTGACCGATTCGTTGACCATAAATCACATTTTAGAAATTAACCACTCCCCGTATTCACCTGATATGGCACCGTGCGACTTTCTACTTTTCGAAAAAATGCAATTCCCATAAAAGGAAAGCGTTATGCAGACGTAGACGCCATTCAAAAGGCTTGCACCGGCATACTGGCGGCCATACCAGCCAACGAGCTGAAATACTCGTTCGACATGCTTTTGGACCGTTAAAAAAGCTGTATTTAAGCAGAAGGAAACTATTTTGATTAAGGTAAATTGATTTTGCTGAAAAACCCGTTTGTTCTGTTTTTTTTTTTTGTCTTGTTTACTTTGGAAAGCACCTTATATATTTCTATAGATTGACCTATATTTTCGATAAAAACTCCTCTGTAATAACTGGGGTCCACATGTTCGGCATCTGGGACTGGAATGCTTGTAGTTCTGTTTAGACAACTATGATCATATGATAACATTTAAAATTATGTTATATGTTATTAGTTTTTGTCTGATTTTGACCATTTTCGCAATGTAATGTAGTAATGTAAGGTTGAAACCATCGTCCAATTTTGACACTGGCTATTACAAATCCTGTTATGTCTAAATTCATTTATGCACTGATTGATTACACTTTTAGTCCTTTTTAACAAAACCGTTATTTCGGGAGTGGGCGGGCTTATAATCCGAATTTATCTATATTATCATTCTCAGTAGGGGTGCTAAAAAGATTTGTTTTGAGTGATTTTCGTTAGGCTTTAAAAAAATTTCGGCGTACCAAATAACAGTCTTATATCTTATTGTGGAGCTTCATTATGACACCTTATAAGTTATAAGCGATATGTGTTCGTGGCAATAGACCGATTACGCCCATCGACAAGTCCACCCTTCCAATTGTACCAAGAAATAGGCTAACCAAATTCCATCAAGAAACCTTAATTTTTTCTCAAATTACAGGTGGTCGTTCGGACAAGTCATCCGCATTTCAATTCGTATTGTCATCCTGATAATTTAAAGTAATATAAATTCTTCCTCTACTTTAATGGCTTAGCCACCACTTTCACGATTATAGCCGAATTAACAACAGCGCGCCAGTCGTTCCTTCTTTTCACAACGTGGCACCAATTGGATATTCCAAGCGAAGCCAGGTCCTTCTCCACATGGCCTTTCCAACGGAGCGGAGGTCTCCTTCTTCCTCTACTTCCCCTGGCGGGTATTGCGTCAAATACTTTCAGAGCTGRAGTGTTTTCGTCCATACGTACGACATGACCTAGTTAGCGCAGCCGCTGCCTCTCAATTCGCTGAGCTATGTCAATGTAGTCGTATATCTCCTTCAACGCGTGAAGGACAATAAATCTTTCACAAAATCTTTCTCTCGAAAACTCCTAATATAGACTCATCAGATGTTGTCATCGTCCATGCCTATGCTCCATATAGCTGGTCTGGAATAATGAGTGACTTATGGGGTGCCGGTGATCTAAAAAAAAAACTATAGATCCGAATCACTTAAAATTTTAATATGGTGTTTATAAGATGAATATCTATCGCTGGGACTACGATCAAATTTTAATTTTAAGAGCTTAGATTTTTTTTCGATTTAAAACTGGTCCAAAAAATGCTGTTTTCAGAATCTGAACTTCAAAAGCTCGAAATTTTTTCAATTTTTTTTTTTTTTTTTTATTTAACATAAAAATATTGTTATACTTTTCATAAGTATAAAGATAAATAGTAAAAATTTTAAATTTATTGCTCTTTTTTTAAACCTTAAAAAAAATCCAGAAAACACCCTTAGTTCGAGGGTTCCAGACCAACGAGACCAATTATAGAGTTTGGTTTTCGTTCGTGGAGAGAGAACTTTACTTCTCAATTGCCAACTCAGTTCAAAGTAGCACCTTTTGTCAAGAATTATTCTGTGTTGGATTTATCTGAAACCTCGTTTGGTTTCGAACTCCTCGGATAAGTCCTTTCTGATCCTGAATGAGCTTTTACATCAAATTCAGACATTGCGGCATAAAGGCAGCCCCTTTTCGGGCTGTCAAAAGCAGCTTTGAAATCCTCACTGATAAGGTCCAATCAATTTGTTGACCGGTGGGCTTTAATCTTTCACACAATACGTTCGATAGAACCTTGTATGCGAACCTTATCCTGCGGTAGTTGACGAAGATTGCGGGGTCTCTCTTTTTGTTGATGGGACAGAGCAGAATTAAATTTCAATCATTGGGCAGGCTTTCGTCCGACCATATTTTACAAAGAAGTTGATACATGCTCTTTATCAGTTCTTCGCCGCCATGTTAAATGTTTAAATCGGTGCGCTCATAGAAGACATCTTTGGTCATATCGTCCATTTCTTCCGTTGGCTCCTGGGCGCCAATTAGCGGTATGTTGAAGAACTTTACTTTGTTGCGGATTGCGGCTAGGCATTCATCCACCCGCCACCGAATTTACGCTACTTTATATGGCCGCTGTAGTAAATGCCATAAGGCCCTACTCGTCTCAGTCCTTGTCCCGACTAACACACTTCTTGGGCGGCGGTGAAGTCAGCTTTTACTCTTACGAGGATGTCAACCAGCTGGGTAGCGGCACCTTTCCAACGAAGGGACCGAACATTCCAGGTGGATGACCTTAAATTGTAATATTTAATACGTTTGAAGTGGTCGTCATCAAAAGGGGCTGTTTTCTTTTTTTCATTGGGGGTAGTTTTTTACGTGGCGGGGCCTAGCGCACAACCCTGTGCCTGCCTTCTCATGTGTGGATGTTTTCTGTCTCCCCAGAGTTTAATCTTATTTTTATTCCCTGAACAGGGTATATTAAGTTTGTCACGAAGTTTGTAACATCCAGAAGAAAGCCCCGGAGACCCTATAAAGTATATATATAAATGATCAGTATATTGAGCTGAGTCGATTTATCCATGTCCGTCTGTCCGTCTGTCTGTATACATACGAACTAGTCCCTCAATTTTTAAGATATAGTTTTGAAATTTTGCAAACATTATTTTCTCTTCAAGAAATTGCTCATTTGTCGGAACTGCCGATATCGGACCACTATAGCATATAGCGGGATAGGCCTCCTCAATATCGCATATATGGTTCTACTGTATTGTGTGAAAGATATTCACCATGCGCCAAATTTGGAGAATACCCGTGAAAAGAGAATCGACACTCACCACCTCTTCGTCGATTTCAAAGCTGCTTTCGACAGCACGAAAAGGAGCTGCCTTTATGCCGCGATGTCTGAATTTGGTATCCCTGTTTTCGTGAGAAAAGTTCTGCGAATGATTTATGGTCCTTTGCGCGTTGGCCACGGCGAATATCGCATTCGATGGAACAATGAGCTGTACGAGATATACGACGACATTGACATAGTTCAGCGAACTGAAAGACAGTGGCTACGCTGGCAAGGCCATGTTGTCCGGATGGACGAAAACACTCCAGCTCTGAAAGTATTCGACGCAGTACCCGCCGGGGGAAGCAGAGGAAGAGGAAGACCTCCACTCCTTTGGAAGGACCAAGTGGAGAAGGACCTGGCTTCACTTGGAATATCTAATTGGCGCCACTTAGAGAAAAGAAGAAACGACTGGCGCGCTGTTGTTAACTCGGCTATTATCGCGTAAACGGTGACTACGCCAATCAAGAACATAGCATATAGCTATACAAACTGAACAATCGGAATCAAGGTCTTGTATAGAAAACTTTTGCCTTTGACAATGTATCTTCACAAAAGTTGGCACATGTTATTTTCTAAGGCAACAATGTAATCTCCGAAGAAATTGTTCAGATCGGCTTACTATAACATATAGCTTCCATACAAACCGAACGATCGGAATCAAGGGCTTGTATGGAAAACTTTCGAATTTTACGTGTATTTTCACGAAATTCGACATGAATTACTCCGAAAAAATTGTTCAGATCGGATTACTATAGCATATAGCTTCCATATAAACTGAACACATAGTTACTAAAAGAAGTGCAACTGTGAAGGGTATATTAGATTTTTTCTTGTTTTACATAATAAAAATGGATTGACATGGAAACAGCAAAAAGAAAAACTTTCATAAAATAGTGTAAAAAGACAACCTGTTTTCTTGTTACAAAACACACATTTCAGACAAATTTAAGACACTTCAATATATTCGCAATCTCTACGTATAAACAACTCTTACAGCAAACAAAACAAAAAAAACCATTTAAACCAACACCTGAGATACCTGATTGTAAAAACAGCAAAAATATACACAACATGTATCGTTTTGTCAGGTATTTAAATTTAATTTAATTAAATGTAGCTTATTTACTGAATTTCCAATTGAAAAAAATTGAAAGACAGAAAACTACATCCATACTCATATGTAATACGATAACAATTTTTGAACATATTCATATGTGCTCTTCATCCCATCCGAATTGGGTATTCTGAGTTAGAGTTTTAATAAATAAATGTTGCACCTGATTATTGCTGCCACCGTGGATGTGTGCGTTAATTTTCATTAGAAAATCATGCATGGAAATATTCGGTGATATTACGTGAGAAAAATGAATTGTTAGGGAAGGAATACTTAATATCAAACATCTCGAATTACATTGAGGAATAACACCCTTCGCACCTTTGCTTTCTTGAGAACGAGTACGGTGCATACTAATGTAACGGAAGGGTAAATGCGCCAAAAATTACAGATTGCAAAAATAAGGATCGCTACGATTTGCATGGGTAATAATTTGTAGCAAGCTGTCAATCCAATTGCGAAGGACATGCACATGCACGAATGTCAGTTGGTAATTAAAGGTTTGAACATTTTGCATTATGCATGCGCATATGTTCAATGCATCAATCGAATGCATAGCAAATGCACGAGTTTCCATTGTTGTCCGTGAATATATGTATGTATGTTGGAATTAGCATTGATTTCTCACAATAGCGAAAATTTTACATACTTACATACAAATAACGGACCTTTCTTGAACGAGAAAAATTCCGAGCTGCAAATTAAAATAAGCTGCAGTGGAAAATGAAAGAGTTGAGAAAAGTTGAGTGTAAGATGCCCGGTCATGAGGTGATATTTTGTGCATTTCAAATAAGGTTCAAATCTCCATACCGCCGCGTGCGTACCGGGTAAACCCCTACAAAAGCAAATTAGGATAATTTGATTACGGCTTACCATAGTGTGATGCCTATATGCTATGTATGCTCACATGTATTCTTATATGTAGATATGTATGTATGTATGTAAGACAACACATTGTTCTTTAACTTTCCAGCATTCAGTGCTTCGCGTACGAAGGTACGATTGCACAATATTATGAAATAATGAGAAATCGAAAAAAGGAATTTTCAAATATGAATATTCTTTTCGTATTCAAACTCTTACGAGTCTTGTCGAAATTTTCACTGTCACATTAATCTAATTACAACAGATAAACAAAAGTTAATGGAGCAATTTAAAACTGCAAAAACTATACAAAAATGGAACATACATACATACATATACATATGTATACCTAAGAAGTTATATCCAATTCTGAATTTAAAAAAAACGAATTCATGGTATAGAGTGCGTTCAAGAAATATATTTTTCGTTTACCAAAGTTAGTTATTGGGAAAAATGTTGTAATTTTAGAAAAGAGATTGTTTTGTTTTAGCCGACGTTTATTCAACTTGCTCTAATCTTCCGCGATGTGTATTATATTGTGAAAATTTTGATGGCAACTTGCAAATAAAAATGACTTCGAAAATACAATGAACATGAACAAAGTATAATGTTCTGAAATGAGTTCGCAATATTTTATTTAGGTGCATATGTATGCAGTGATGGAGCAGTACTCTTTATTATTAATTTCTTTTATATTAAATTTGCATTAAATTAAGATATTATTGCAAAATGTGTAATTATGATGCAAAGTACATAACATATTTTCCTAATTATATATTTGAATTTTTTTCGTGCCTCTATTATCGACTAAACTATATTATAATTTTTTTATAATTAGTTATTATTGTTTATATAATACTTAAACTATTTCATTTTAATTTTATCAACTTTTATCCTTATACGAACACAAAACAGCTTATAATGCAAGTTAACCTTGCAGTAAAAGTGTTCGATAAATTGTACAACGCATCGTGTTGCAATGTTGTTTGAGGTTCCAAACTAATAATGTTTAAAGACTGCAGTTATACTGTATCGAAACTTTGAATTGGTTTAATACGTTTTCGAAGTGAGCCTAACTTCTTCGCATATTGCACAGGAAGCGACCTGCGGATATATAGTAGCCGAATGAAAGATTTTGTTGACGACAAATGATTGTTTGATATTTTATTTTGGCTTTCATTAAAGCTCAAGGGTTCCCCATCTGATATAACAATACGATTTTCGTACTTTCATTAAAGAATGTCCACTCCTGTTGAAGGTTCACTGTCTAATTGCAGTATTCAATCACGGCTTTTTTTTGCAGTAAAGCATTTCAGCTGACTTGCAAACATGTTGCAATAGAGCATTTAAAAGTTTTGTTTACCTAAAGGTTTTTTGTGTTACATAAAACTATACGTAGCATCAGTAGTACCGTCTTTCCATGCAAGCGAATACTTGAGTAAAATTAGGACTTCTTGATGGAACTTCGTAAATGTATTCTTTGGCACCGAAGAGGAGTTGAGTGGGCGGACTCGGTCCATTATTACGCACAAAATTTGCCGTTAAGCGATAACTAATAAAGTGCCACAGTGGCAAGGGACACCTGTGGGGTTTTTTTTTTTTGTTTTTTTTTTTTTGTTTTTAATGGTTTAATGTACATATCTTTCAGACTCCTGATCTTGATCTTTTCAAATTGCGAAAGTATGAAATGTTTGGTTACTTGTGAACTTAGTTTTTCCTTACTTTTTTCAATATTTGGTTTTGAGAGAAAGGATTTTATTACAGTACTGCCTCGTGTATGTCAGATCTTTGAAGTCTGCTCTATATTGTGTTAAGAGATATATCTGAAATTATATATCCCTTTTTAACTTTTTTTTTTTTTGTTTTTTCTCAAACTGTTCAGTGGTTTCCTCTCAAAAAGAAGAACAATAGTTTTGTTCTTCCCTCTTCCTAGCTTGTCAGCTATGTTTGCAGTTTCTCCATAATGAAGAGAGGACCTCTTCACAAATGCACAACTCGCATTTAAATAGTTTGAAGTTTATTAATGGTCCATTTGGAATCTTTAGTATGCTTCGTTAGAAAAGCTGCTTCAAAACATTTCACTAATTTTTCTAATTTCACGGCACGACGTGACGCATTGAGAAAATCTAAAACAACATACTTACCGAATTGTAGGCGTCTGGCTTGCAACTGAACATGTATTAAAATAGTAAAAACTCTTCCGCGAATTGACCAGGGAAACGAAATAGTTTATTTACTTAAGGTAACTTTATAAGGAAAACAGATGTTTATTTTGATAGTCTGTTTAAATGGCAGCTACATATGTGTTATACTAGTCTGATCTGAACACTTTTTTCGGAAATTGTTATGTTGTCCTGGACAAGAGTCTATGCCCGTGAATACATACATATTTTCAAATGAAATTGAAACTCTTTTCATACAATAATAATATGTTCGAAAATTGCGTACCGAAATTCCATACGATTACCTGAATTTAATCGATCATTTTTATAGTAGCTATATCCTATAGTGGTTCGATAACGACGGTTTCCGCAAACAAGTAGTAGTGCAAAATTTCAGGTCGATATCTCAAAAACCGAGGGACTAGCTCGCGTGCACAAATAGACAGTATAAATTAATCAAGTGGAATTAGGAATATGTTCAGAAAATCAGCATAGGTTCTATCCTGGGCCTGAACGAACTGTATTAAAACAAATAAAGTGTCAATGAGAAATTTTAAATTGAGTAATACGATTTCATAAAAATATTGGCGATCTCAAAACAATAGATCGCGATCGTCCGATTGGCTATGATTGGGAATTGTGTCCCCCG
This sequence comes from Bactrocera latifrons, assembly GCF_001853355.1. NCBI lineage: Eukaryota > Metazoa > Arthropoda > Insecta > Diptera > Tephritidae > Bactrocera > Bactrocera latifrons. The sequence continues at coordinate 111,499 of NW_017536274.1, read as the reverse complement.
ATTTCGGGTATGTACGAATAGAGGAAGTTCTCCAGATTAAGAAAAAATGTTTTTATGTATAGTTGCCACTGATTTATTGTTTTTGAGATATTTCAAAAATTCAACCAGTTATACTGCGTGTTTCTTTGATTTATTATAAATTGTATTCATATTTTTTTAATTTTTATATCCACTAACACTTCACTAATTTGTACATACCAATTTTAACCCTGAAATCGGGGAATGCTATTCTAAAATTTACCTCTTAGATTTACTGCGGAATTACGACTGAGTAGCCTATTAAAATAAGTTTCTACAATTTAGATTTGTATTTATGTGCACTTCTATTTATAATATTGCATACACTCTCACATCTCATCCGTCATACATCTTATATACTTACGTGCATATGTATAAGGAAACTTACATCTGCCGCCAGATTCGGCTACCAACAAAAAAATTGCTCTATTTTCCTTGTTATGCAAATTTTTTAATTCGGTTCCAGGATTATGGAAAATACATCACCCCTCTAATGCTACATTTCATTTGCAACTGTGTTTCAAAAAGGTGTTCTATTAAAGAAACGGGCTACATGTCGAAGAAATCGCAATGCAATTTTCCATGCGACCCCTTCACACCCCTGTGACATACAAACGCTCGTTTCGATATACAAATCCATTGTGTGCTATTTTTATAATGAATCCAATGCAAATTTGAAATCTCTATTGCTGAACAAATAAAATTTGTAATTTGAATATTCAAATTACATGCCCATGTCTCCATTTTTTGCTATTTTTTTACATAGAGTTATGTATGCGCAGTATTTTCGCGTTCTTATTTTCATTTATCCCAATGTGGAATTCAATAATTTTGCATATAGTGCACTAGGCAAAGTTCATTGTGGATAAAAAGTGGTCCTTTTAAGGGGCACGTAATATAATCCTCTCCCTATTCACCCTTACAACCAAATATTTCAAAACACAGCTATTCACTCGCAGGCACTTACAATGTAACTTGCTTTAATATTATTCTGCAGCTCTCATATATTACACCATAACATTTACCTGCAACTTAAGTATGGCTTTCTACAACATAAACACATTTTGATTATGAATTAAAAAAAGTGCATATTGCAAGAATTAATATTTAGACATAGTATTGAACTTTTACATACTAGATACGAGTATCATCACAAATGCTTTAAAGTTATGTTTATAACAATTGCACAATTTGTTTTGTAGAAATTACTAAAGTGGGCATATGAGATCGTTTTAATCTATTTTTCGTTTTAAAGCTATTTTGATTGAAAAAGTTAAAAAACCATTAAAGCAAGAGCTAAGTTCAGTAGAAAAATATTTTTGGACTATGAACATGACAAAATGTTAACTTTGGTTGCAATGAAACTATAAAACCTTTCCAAATACAAAAGATTCATAGCAAAATCTTTGATCGATTTGTATGGCAGCTGTACGCTATTGTGTCTCGATCTGAGCAATTTATAGGGTCCTTTTGGGTGCTACAGGCATAATATACCGTGTTCAGGGTATCAAAATGTTGGATATGTAAACAATACAAATTTTGTCTAATGTGAAATCGTAAAAATTTGTGATATTATCGCCATACCATTTATCGTAAACATTCTTTGGTTTACTATTGCATTTTGTTTTATATCCACGATTAATCTAATCTTAAAGAAAGGAAGGGCCAAGCTCGGGTGTAACCGAATATTTTATACTCTTCCAATTAGAAGAAATCCAAGTCGTCGAAATTTCTTCAAGAGCTGGCAAAACTCCGCACCGAGAGAGGACTTTGCCTACTTAGTTCGAAGTAGCACCTGTTGGCAACAGATATTCTGTGTTGGATTTCGAGGCTGACGTTGTTGTTTGTGTTGATGCTGGTTCCAAGATAGACGAAATTATCTACGACTTGGAAGTTGTGACTGTCAACAGTGACGTAGCGACATTTTGTTTGATGACAGGATATATTTCGTCTTGCCCTCGTTCACCAGTAGACTCATTTGCTTTACTGCCTTATTCATTGTGGAGAAAGCAGAACTAATGACGCGGGTATTGAGGCCAATAATATCAATCTCACTGGCGTGCCTCAGCAGCTGTACACCCTTATAGAAGATGGTACCTTCTGTGTTAAGTTCTGCAGCTCGAACTATTTTCTACAAAAGTAGGTTCACGAAGTTACAGGAAGGGAGTCACCTTGTCTGAAACCTCGTTTTGTTTTGAACGGCTCAGAGAGATCGTTCCCGATCCCGATGAAGCTTTTGGTATTGCTTAATTCAGACATTGCGGCATAAAGGCCTTTTCTTGCTGTCAAAAGTAGCTTTGCAATCGACGAAGAGATGGTGTGTGTCGCTTCTCATTTCATGGGTCTTTTCTAAATTTTGCGTATGGTGAATATCTAGCCGGTTGTTGAATTTCCAAATCAAAAGCCATCGGGTTGGCATTCTCTTAGCGTTATATTTTCACTGCCATTCGTTCGGATGTCTGTTATAATTGCAGCTTTTCGACGTCGAACCTTCTTTGTGTTTGTTGACGTGCGTTTTTGGCTGCAGAGAGGCGTTTGCGAATCTTGCACGTCCAAAACACTGGAGCCTTGTCTTCCATCTATCACAACTTATTTCGGGCTCCGAGGAAGTCAGCCTCAATCCATTTGGGGATGTTTAGTCGTGGAGGCCGAACTTATTGACTGTTACGCCAAAGATACCTTCCTTGCCCACCCTGGCGTTCAAGTCGCCAAGCATGATTTTGGTCATACCATACTTCTCTTCCGTCAGGGCGTGGGTACCAATTAGCGGTATGTTGAAGAACTTCACATTGTTGCGGATTTTGGCTAGACTTTGATGACAGTAATCGGCGACGGAGTCTCTTTCCCACACCGAACTTGCGCTCTTTTTGGCAGCTCAATATTTCAAAATTCTTAATTTATTATTCAAAATCTATATGGTCTGCCTAAAAAGTAATCGCCCTTGGTTCCAATAGAGTTGTGCCAACGTTTTTTCCAATCCTCGAAACAGTTGTTGAAGTCGATTTTCAGAGTAGCCCTCAATATACGTAGCGATTCATATTTAATCAGTCGAGTACGCTGGTTACGGTAGGATACTGGCTGAAAACCCTCCTACAAGTTTAATATATATGTATGTATATCTCCTAAACCTCTTAATCTACAACAACCAAATTTGCTGGGCATACGTTTTATAGGAACTTCATCCTACACTGTGAAAATGAATGAAATCGGATGATAACCCCGCTCACTCAATCAAAATCAATAACTAAACACGCCAGAGGCATTAAATTTTACCTATGGGAGACGGTGTGAAAATTGGACTAGGGGCGTAGTGCCCGCCCACTTTTTGATAAAAACCCATATCTCCGGACCCGACCAAGCGATTTCGGCAAAGTTGGGTACGTGCCATTCTTTTTATATTCCTACGTCACGTTGTCAAATGAGCGAAATCGGTCAATAACCACACCTACTTCCCATATAGTAAAACTTTCAATTCCATTTCATTCATTCAGTTTTCAGTGCACAAATCAAAAACAATTAACATAACGGGATACAACTTTGCACCAATAACGTCTTTAGTGTGTGCCAGCTTATGACCAAAAATTATTTAAATCCAAACAAAAATGTTCAAGCCCCTAGGTACCGGTATTTGGCTCCCAGTACCTATAGTTGACTTTTGATCGAAATATCGGTCATTGTGTGATATATATGTATACTGAAATTAAAGTATAATATGTCTTTTATAATGGTATGTCTGAAAAGGGTTGAATCGGACCAATTCACTTAACCCTCATATAGCTAATATAAAGATTTTCGAACTTCCATGTGTCTTTATGCTGGATTAATCAGTCAATATTTGAGTTATCCCAATGAAAATAAGAGAGTGTGTTTTACTTATAGCGGTGTATCTTTGTGCCTAAATAGAAAAATTTGAGAAAAATTATATAGCTAATATCAAGATTTTTGAGCAACCGGCTGACTATACTTTAAATGTTTGGTTTTACACCTTAAAGTATTTCCCTGGCTTTGATTCTTGCAAGTTGCAATAGTATACAATGCTCGGTTGCACTCGAACCTTGCTCTTGCTTACTTGTTTTTTTTTTTCTATTTTAGGCACAAAGACGCAATATCAGAAGCAAAACACGACCTCACATTTTTATTAAGATAACTCAATATAGACCGATATACATACATATGTATTCTAAAGTCAAGAAGTTCGAAAAATTGTATATTAGTTCCTGATACGATTAAGCCTATTTATTAAAATTAGACGCATTGTCTAATTTTGAGCCCGGCTCTTATCAAGGTCTATAAAACATCTTGGTGGTGAAATGTGATGCCTCTGGAGTTTTTAGTTATTGATTAACGCTGTAATGATTAACACTGTCGGTAGAGATTCTTATTGGGCTTATCTTAGTCTAGTTTGATTATTTTGGCTTGAACGGTTTGAGATAGAAACTAAACCTATTAGTGGGCAGGGACATGCCTACTTTTTCAAAATTTTTAGCCCACAGGTGCCCCTTGCCACTGCGATCTCCTATGCCAAATTATAGTTTTATAATTATCTTAATTTAGTGCTTAGTTATGGCATTTTGTAAGTTCTCTTTTGATGGAGTTTTGTGGGCGTGGCAGTGGTCCGATTACGCCCATCTACGAACTCGTCCTTACCTTTTTGCTAAGTAGCCACCTATACCTAATAAAAATACTTTCGAACTTCCGGGTGATTTTATACCGCATATTGGAGAGAGCGTGTTCTTCTAATAACGGTGCATATTTTTGTTTATAGGGAATAAAATCGAGTGAAAACTTCCTCTATGGAGCAAACAAGCCTTATGTACCTGAAGATGTAACCCAGGCTTGATCTTGTAAGTAGCATGAGTAAGAAATGTTCGGTTATATTCGAACTTAGTCCTTCCTTACTTCTTTATTTTTTTTCTATAAAAAAAAAAACTTTCTCATCACGAATTTTTTTAAAACTTTCATTTTTATGTCAAACTGAATGCCATTTTTTTATTTCAAATATTTCTAATTTTTTCTTATACTGACCTAATATCAAGAGTTTTAAAGAGTCAGTGGATATTTTATACAAAAATGATTAACCCTGGTCAATAAGGTTGACTAAATTTATTAAACCTTATAGCGAATTATTGCAAGATTATAAAAATATTTAACTTACGCATCTGAGTCGAATATAAAAGAAATCAAAAGAACCCAGAATCAATCCTAGTTCCGACCAATTTTAAAAGTATTTCTTGGATCAATGCCATGGAAATGTTAAATAATATAACATCCAATAAAAAATAAAAAGTGTTTAACTATGAAAGATCTCATCCGAATAATTATAACAAGACATCTGTCCGAATGCATATCTAGTGTATAAGCGGTAGAATGCTGTACATACAGGCAGTAACCTCATATACTTACATACATATGTATGTATTTTGCCAAGACCACATTAATTTCATGTTCAAAATATGTTTACTCTTCTATTGGTACTTTGTGTTTTCAATTACTAATTATAATTATTTTTATGTTTGGCACAGAAGTGGACAAAAAGTGTTTCATCTCGTCTTTTTCAAAGTTGAAAGTTTCATTTTAGAAACAGTTGAAATATTTTCCAGTTACTTGTTTTACTTCAAATGACTCTTGACAATGTATTCGTAGGATGCCAATCTGTTCGTTCAATTGATTACTAACTTTCAAGTTACATGAACATGCAAGGATAAAAAGCGCTTATTGCATATGTATGTGTACTCGTACATACAAACATGGAAGAACGTGTGAGGGGGTTATGTTCAGTCATATGAGCTTATCTACAAACAGATAATTCTCAGTAGATGCACCATCTTAAGTAGAAAATTTGAATACACACCTAAGAATATCTCGTGCGAGCAGTTAAAAATGTAGAGAGAGCGTGTGCGCTCTCATATGTAAATGTATGAACATTGTATTTGCACACATATAGAGGATATTTACAGACGTATAGTACGTATGCTTATATCCGTATAAAATATATAGAGAAGAGTGATATATGGCAATAGAAAGATACTCATTGATTTTCTTGATATTCGCACTCGTATGTGTTCATCCCTTAGAGATTGTAGCAGAAATGTGCGACTGAAAACAATTTCCAGGGACCACAATGTTAAGTACTAATATAAAGGGTGAATCTTTCAAACTGAAGACACTCATTGAAGCCTTTAAAAATTTCAAATAAACTTATCGCTATATCTTTTGCAATATACTATATGACTCCTTAGTATCTCTTCTCTTGACCCCGATAGTTATTCTGCGTTGGATTTCCGAGTGATTCCATATACAATTAGGTTTTAAGTGCTCTGTTCATTTTTTTGCTAGACGTTTTATTTTTTAAATAATTTTTTTTTCAAATGGTCTATGTCTTTAAAGGCATATACATATAGTGGCTAATGGCCTGTTAATTGTTGAGTTAATACATTTATGTATCATGATTCTATGAAAATATTTAATAGGTGCTTTGCTTCGGAATATGCATTTGTAAGGATCAAAGCTGTTGAAATACTTCAGGCGCAGACAAAACTTATATAAGAAATATTTTGATAAGAATTCAAATTCGGTATCTTATTTGCTTATAGCATAGAACAAAGACTCACTCAGATTTATTTAGAAATTACTTCGATATCTTATATTATATATAAAAATTAATTGCAAAATGTATTGCTAAGCGCATAACTCAACAACGCCTGCACCAATTTGCTTGATTCTTTTTTCTAAATGTTCGTTGAGGTTCAAGGATGGTTTTTACGGCAAGAAAAATTCGAATAATTGCCAAAAAACCCCTAAAAACAGCCCTTACAACAGTTCAACAACAAACAGCTCCCTACAAAGTAATGAACATTTGTTGGTTAGTAACGCTAAGAGAACGGCTGCACCAACCTTGATGAAATTTTCAGAGGTTGTTCTCTGTGGATCGGGGAAGGTTTAGAAATAAAAAAATCGTATGCTTTTCGTGAGGAAAAATCCGAAAATTGGACAATTCCAAAAAATAACTTTTTTCCATACAAATTTTTTCAAATTTTTTTTTGTTTTGTTGTTCTATATTTTGATTGAGTCTTTCAATTTCGGTCGCTTGCTTTTTTATTCCGGCTATTCAAAAAAAAATTTTTTAAATTACTCAGTGAAAAAATTTATGTGTGTTTCACACAAAGTGATCAATTACAGATTGAAATTTCCTACAAAGGTACGAAGTGATCGCTCTAATATCGGTCGGCGTTCTTTTTGCCATCAACGTATGGCAGCCCAAGGCAAGGTAAGACAAGAAGTACTCCCAGGATGCGATGACATATGTACGTGCGGAATTATGGATAGCGGTCAATCAGCAAGCGATCGTCACGATGCCACAGTACGACTTTACGAACAACAGTTACAATGTTTGATGGACTTTATCGTGAAGCAACGTCTATGTGGTGCTGTTAGATGCTAGATGTACTCTGTTGAGTGGGACCACCACACCACCAGATCAAATTGATGAAATGATGCAGAGAAAGATCCAGTATTATCCAGTGGCGAAAACCAATATGGTTCATGGACCTTGCGGACACTAAAACCCCACTTCGGTTTGTATGTCTGACAATAAATGTACGAAACACTATTCACGTGCTTTTCTTTCGGAAACACAAACTAAAAATGGTGGATATCCACTATATCGGTGGATATCCACAATGGCAGAACATTTAGCATTCAATTTAGAGGCGTGTATATCGAAGTTAAGAACACATCGAAGTTGACAACGCATGGATCGTACCATATTCGCCACTGTTGTCTAATTCACATTCAAAAGTCATGTCAATGTTGCGTATTGCAGTTTGGAGTAATCGATAAAATACGTTTGTAAATATGCTAGCAAAGGAACATGGCGGTTAGTGGTCTTGAACGACACGATCGATACGGGAGCTGCATTTTCCGACTGTTGAGTGTCTCGCAGTTAATTTGGAGAATGACCAAAGAATCTATTTCAACCCAAATCTAACATTGACGAGTTTTTTCTCAACTTTCAGTGAACTTGCTCTATTCGGAAATGCCTTGATATTATACATAGAATGCATCGTCAAAGAAATATTTACGCAGAATGCCACTGAAGTTCGCACACTTTTCGCGATGATCAGCCTTCAAATCCGCATCAATTGTGGGATACGACCAAAAATTACATTGCCGAAGACATTTTACATTGTATACGCTAAGAATTGGAAATGGGTCAATTCCGGTTGAGACTTCCGGTTCTTTGATATCAATTCCAAATGTCGTTTATCAATTCACGAAAGATGGACTCATCACGAATGTTTATACGAACATTGGCCAAATTATCGTTAGCTGCCACAAATACTTATGTTGTTGACTTAAACTGGACGATTCAAAGTCAAATTCCGGGAGACTTGCGGTCATACCAATCGATCGATCGTCTTGACAATGAAGACGACGCCGTGATATATCCAGTGAAACTTCTAAAAAACTTTGGATAGGCTTGGTATGCCTCCGCATTATTTGCGTCTCAAAGTAGGATCTGTCATTATTATGTTTCGCAATGTGATTGTGACGCACCTATCAAATATAAAGGGCAGAATGCTTGATTCTACCTATTTCTTTTGAGTTCTAACGACTTTCCATTTGAGTTCAAACGTATTCCGTTTTTCTACACATTCAATTGATAGTATATCGATTGAGATACGGAATATCCCTTGGCTGTGTCCATACCTCCCTCCTATTTTTATATTGTATACTTTCGTACCACCACGAGATAAAAATTGTATGTCTCTGACGCGTTTACTTATGGCATTATGGGTCTTCTAGTAGTTTTCCGCAAAATCGTTTCACTTATTGTCCATAAGCTATCATAAATTGCATATTGAACTAGAGGCATTGCCAGATCATCGCTTTTTTTCATTCACAATAGCAAGGTTTTTCCCAAAAAAAAGTAGTTGGCAAAGCGAGGAACCCCATTTTGACAGATAAAAATGTAAACGAACCAAAAATACATATTTTTTGGATGAGTATTGAGTTAAAATTAAGACAAACGTGAACACTTGTTTTCAGTTTTTTGTATTCTATACCTCAAATAACTAATATAAATATATAATATTTGTATAGTGTATTAATATTCCGTTTGCAAATTTTAAATTTCAAACTAAATTGTATAACAGCTGATTGTTCTTGTCCGCATTACCAACCCAATTCATTTTTAAGCGAATACATGCAATACGCTAAGTACGTTTTATTTAGCCATGATTTAGCTATTAACTTGGGATGGTCAAATAAAATACGGCTATAGTTGTTTGGAATGAAATTTATTTACATATGTAGTATATACATATGTATATAATTGTGGTACGGAAATATAAGAATTGGTGTTTTGTTAATTGGGGTAAAAACAGCTGATACAACTTCTTTGTCAAATTAAAAAATTAAAAGCTGTCTGTTAAATATTGCGTACGTTTAAATATATATACATATAAATCAAGAGATAAAAGAAATCAGTAGTGATTTATTGAGTGAAAAACAGCAATAAAATTATATATGAACTCTGCAAGGATCTTGTTAATGTAAATAGTTTTACAAGTTTAATTGAATTTAATTTGAATATGTTCTGAAACTCAAAAAAATATTAAGAACATTGACTGAGCTTTGGCTTATATAATACATAATATTATTTTGGTACATTTTCAGTCTGTTTAGCTTTCTGCTAACAGCTCACTTGTAATATTTGCGTTGACCCTGTATATTGTAAAACCTATTCTTATGTGTGTTCGTAAGTACTATTATTCGTTAATTTTCATACTCCCACATGCATGGGAAAATGTGGACATATTTGCATATACAAATACACATACATATGTATGTACGTAAGTGCTTATCGAATACATATACACATTGCAGCCATTGTGTAACTCTACCACCATTAGAGCATCAATTTATCTAAATTCTCACTACGCCACGCGCGTATATAAACGACAGGCACATTTGCTATTCCTTTCATCCTACTATGTGTATGTAGGAGCACACCCGAACACATATGCATACATGTGCTCAAACATATACATTTACTTGCACCCTTTCATATGAGTTTTTGTGTATCGAGTATTTATAAGCAATACCATGATTACCTTCAATCCCACCACCACTGCTGCTACCGTCACCAGCGCTGACCCACCACGAATGTGGGAGGGCGATGGTGACTGGTGTTTTCGCAACACACAAAAGTGCTTGTGAACTGAATCACATACTAAGGGATGCACATATGCACATGAAATAAAAAGTTCACCAATACATACAAAACTGAGTACTTGCAGTACCGTTATTACATACTTGTGCCCGTACAAAATTATGTATGTGTACAAACCTTTTCGCATATATGTACATCCACATTTATACATATTTGTATGTGTGTATTTGCAAGGTAAATACATAAAACGGCTTATCGAAGAATGCACACGACCATACATTTGTGTATCGTATTTAGTTGTATTGAACAGGCAATGTGGTACATCTTCGCAGGGCTACTTCGCAGCAGAGAGCGGCCAAGCTTTGATATACTCGTATTCACATGACAGTATCAAAGGCTGTATGTATTTGCATAGTTAAGAATCCATACACCTGCGCATAGTCGTAAAGAGAATATTTTGATTGTATCATATTATTTTATGGATACATATAAAAAAATAATTCTTTATGTACATAATATTCGTGTTAGTAAAAGTACGTTTAAACAATGGAAATTTTAGAATCACTTAACATTGCAAATCAATTTTCTACTTCACCGTTGGAGCTATTGCAAATCCAACATGAAATTAAACAATTTGTACTAATTATCAGATCATTAATTCTTTCAAGTAGCTGAGTTTGTAACCAGGCAAACCTGATCTTTTCTCGCAATTTGTAAGAATTATGTATTTGAATAAAGAAACGGCGGGAAAAGCAACGACACTCGTTATATTGCAAAATTCAATTTATAATTGGGATTTTTTTCCTATGTGACATTTTATCTCTAACTCATTCACTCAGCGTGATTCTCCAAACAGACTCGATCGATCCGGCAAAGACATCAAATATGATAGATACGCTGCTTGTAACGTTCCGAAATCGAGGACAAAACACTAAGGAGCATTTTCGACACGAAAAAATGGCGGCAGATCTGAAAGTTGATGAAGCAAAACCAAGAATCTGCGGCCGACAAATAAAACTCGAAAATTTCTGGATGAAAACTTGCGTAGAATACTAAAGGATCTCAGTGTACATTCCTCTGTTAAATACAATTTGTTGAAGCTTTGAAGACGCTCTTTTCTAGAGAAGTAGTGAATGGACTTCAACTCAGTTTGCTGTTTCCAGAAAAAGTATGTCCTTTGAAAACCAAAGAAATGGAAAATCTTATTGGCTGCTTGATGGATAAATTTAAAGGACTTTTGGATAATGAAAACATCGTACGACGTTTGAAGCTCAAAGGCGAACTTGAGCACTGGCAGTGCCTTTGGGGGACTACTGCATTGGAAACGTTGAAAAACTGCTGTATAGGTATATAGTGCATTGCATAATTCAAAGTTTTCTTCGCATATTCTGCAAACTTCCTGTGACGAATGCGAGCTCTGAACACTATTCTTCGACACTTCGCCTCATGAGAAGGAACATGCTTTAAGATAGATTGATTGGTTTGGCGTTGCTGCACACGCATCATGACATTGAAGTGACTGCAGAAAAGGTTCTTGAAAGACTTTCAAAACTTAACACACACCGTTTTGTTTTCTAAAATGTTTCTTTTCAATGCACGAAATTAATAAGTAGACAATGCAAAAAAGTATGTCAAAAGCAACAACACTTTTTCAATTTAGTAGGATCTGATATTAGATGGTCGATTTGGTCGATCACCATAATATTAAACTGTATAAAGACTACTATATTTAATATAATAATCTTCACGTTTAATTAAATTTTCTTTTGAAGAAAATTTCAAAGTCCTATACAGTGCTTGCGATGGAGAATACATCTAAAAAAATTCAAATAGGTGCTCAAAGTTGTGTAGGTGAGAAAGGATCGGAATCCTTTCTTTCCTACCATCTCTTGTCCTCAGGCTGTGGTAAATTTCATAACATTACATTGATATACATATACAGGAAGACTATCGAAATAACTGCAATAAATATAGAAATTTTTCTGTATCTTGTTAAATGCAATACAAACCAAGAGATTAATAAATAAGCCTACGAATATGTCTCCATCTTTCAGTACATTTTGCATTAATTTAAACCTTTCTGATTATTTAAAAAATGTGTGAACACCGGTGGAATATCAATACTAGTAGAAATATTAATATATGTATGTATGTACGTATATAAGCAAGTTCAAACATTTTCGGTGTTTCTTTTTTCTGTTTTTTTCTTACCTTTTTCATAAATTTTATACGCTTCTTAAAATTCTGTACCATAAAATGGTCCACATGTCCTCTGTCCACAGATTAATATTAAAAATAGAATATACAAATATATGAGCTAAATATTTTATTTAGTACTGAAATATTAAAACAATGCTATACAGTGTTAAAAGAATCTAAAATATTGCATAAATACGATAAAAAGGAAAATGAAATAAGAACATATCATCGTTGCAGAACTTGGTAAAACATTATGTGCGTATAAATGCATTTCCTTTCCCTAGGTACAGAGAGTGTATCCGAACGAATTTGGTTTAGCAATACTCAAACTTATTCTAAAATGCTCGCACTTGTATACATAATATGGGACAGATCCTTGGGACCACTGGCAGTGCTCATCAATTTGAATATTTTGTACACGCAGTCGCTTTTCACATTAGAATGAAAACACGAACATATCGAAGCTCAACAATCATACGTGGGCCTTCGATGATACGTTTGGCAATCGTGCCTTCTCTGTTTTACCCTTGCAAACGGGTTCACTCAATATTCGAAGCTTTCTCTGCCTTTCACTTCCTCACAGTGATACAGTTAAGGAACTCCTTTGTGGGCATATGTGATGTGATTTTGGACAACGCCACCGATACCTCTTCCCTAACCCCATATCCCCAGTTAAGCATCAAGCCTCTCGCTCACGAATATCCGTTGTGAATTGTTGCTCAGGATGGACGACTGCGGTAACTACTAAACAACGACAGCATCGTTGACAACGGTAACAGTTAACAATAACAACATCTTAGACTACAAATGAGTTTATACATACGATACCCCCATATATATGAACACATACGCACATAGTATATAATTTGAAAAGCGGACATAAATACATACATACATATGTATGTACAACCAATTGAACTTATATGGACATGTAAATAATGTATGCATATGTAACTATTTGTGTTTATGAATGTGCATATGGACTCATGCGCTTGTACATATGTATGTACATACGTACAAATGTTTCGAATGCTTGTGTGTGCGTCTTCACGAGTTACATAAACCTACGTACGGACCATTCATGCATGTATTAACTGCCATGTAGTCAAGTTGATTGCGACAGCAAATTGGTAGAAACGAGGATACTTCACGTACAACGTACGGACGCTAACTTATTGCACCCTTTCAAGAATTATTTATAACATAGTAGGGGGTGAAGGTGGGAGTGGGTGTAGTCGAAAGCATTGTACTACCTTTGTGCACTCGTGCCATACATACATAAGTATTATACAAMCACTTCGGATTTTGTCAAAAAATTTTGTCATTTCTGTAAAATATGTGATATAGTTAATAATTAAATGCGCATTACAAAAGAATTTATTTGTAATTGATTTTTTTTATTTGTAGAGTAATACATGTCTGATTATATTTACAAAATGTACAGATTCTTTGTTTCATCTGGGCCTAAGGAGGGAAACAATGTTTATCATCCCAATTCTCATTTCATTCTAATAATCACCCTTCTGAGGGGCTTGTAAATAATTTTCTTAAAAATTTAAGTTCCCATCTCTAATTATAATAACTTTTCTGAGTACCTTGAAAATCGTTGTTTTAAAATTTTGAGTAGGCCGTGTTTGAGTTTTTTGCTTTTATCAATGTGTTGTATCATTCATTTATTAGTTTTTACTTGTATGCGATTCGCCAAACGTTAGAGAGTAGCGAGTCATTTACATTCAATCAGCCTTTTAAAGTGACTGGGAAAATTTACAGCGTAACCTTTTTTTCTCTGGTAGTAGGTTTTGCATAGGTAAGAAATTTATTTCCATAACTATTTTAATTATATAAATTTTTTATCGCGAAAGTGAAAAGAGAATAAGTCTGAATTCAAATGCGACTTTTCTGATTTACATGTATGTACGTTTAACTATTTAGAGCATCATCCCACTTTTAGAAATCGACTTCAGTTTAGTGGAATATATGTATATTCAATACAGTCCTCCATGTGACTTCTACCTTTCTTCACACTGAAATATCCACTTCGGGTAACACGCTTCGACTGAATTGAAGACATCAAAACAAATATGACACGAGAGCTGAAGGCCATTCCGGAAAGTGCCTATAACAAAAATTTTTGAGGATTGGGAAAAGCGTTGGCACAACTGATTTTACTTTGAAGGCGATAAAATAATTTGGATGATGATTGCAAAATGTTCGTTTTATTTATAAATACCCGATACTTTCTTGACAGAATGACAAAAATCTGGTACAGCTTATTGTTCCTTCGACTGTGGTATCCGACCTTGCCAATGCGCAAGGAATCATAAATCTTCCTCAGAACCATTCTATCGAAAACTCGTAACATCGACTCATCAAACGTTGTCATCGTCCATGCCATGAGTGACTTATAGAGTTTGGTTTTTATTCGTCGAGAAAGGACTTTACTTCTCAATTGCCTACTCAGTCCTTAGCAGCACTTGTTAGCAAGAGTTATTTTGCGTTGGATTTCGAGGCTGACATTGTTGTTGGTGTTAATACTGGTTCCAACATCGACGAAATTATCTATGACTTCGAAAATATGACTGTCAACAGCGACGTGAGAGCCAAGTTGACACTGTTTTGACAAATGTTGGTGATAACAGGAGATATTTCAGTCTGAAGAAAGCAGGTACTCGGTTATTGAGGTCAATGAAATTAATTCCTTTGGCTTTTGGCAGCTGACGTACACTTTTAAAGAAGACTGTACCTTCTTCATTCAGATCTGCAGCTCGAATTATTTTTTCCAGGTAGAAGAAGTTCCGTGATGAGTAGTCGCTTTGTCTGAAACCTCGTTTGATATGGAAAAGCTCGCAGAGCTTCTGATATTGTTCAACATCAGTTTACACAGCCGTACTAGTTTTGCGGCGATGCCGAATTCAGTCATAGCGACATAAAGGACGTGATGTCAAATACTATGTTCGGACCGACAACGAAAACATGTTTTCGTGGGGAAAATTGGTTCAAGTAAAATCTGTCAAACGAAAACACAGTGCCTGCTCTAGTTTAATCGATATTTTTGGAAGACATGTTTTTCCGGCCCCAAATTGTTACTTGATATTTGTTTACATTCTACATACAAATACAGCTGTCGCTTGATATTCTCATATTATGGGGATTCTCTTGCTCTTGCAAAACCTTGCAGAAATTGCGGAAATTTCTGTTTGGTGCAACGGTACAACGGTACAACAACAAACACACGCAGAAAATTAATTGCAATGGCTGTAAAATATGTCAGATCAAAACCCATGTTTATTTTCCTGCCGTCCTTGGCCTCGCATATTTCAGTATAGGATTTTTGCATTTTGTGTCATCGTTCAATCTTGCAAGAGCAAGAGAATGCCGCTTGTGATAGTTGTCAGTGAAAACTCATTGAAAACACACATTGTCGGTCCGAACGACTTAGATTCCACAACATACAAATATATTCTCAAAATGCCCGAACGTAATAAAAAGCAGCTTTGAAATCGACGAAGAGGTTGTGTTGCCGTGATTTAATTTCGGAGCAAAAAAAATTGAAAATTTTATATATTTAAAAAGGTCTCAATTCAATTCTGTATTTTAACCATGCAATCCAAACTTTTTTGTTTTCCGATTTATTGTAAATATCATTGTAGTTGACTTCGAGTTCATATAAATTCACTTTGTAAGAACTTTCATATTGTTTACTGGCGATGCGGTTGAAAGAATTCCTCTATATTAAATTTAAGGTGGAATCTGCTGAATCTTTTGTTTATTTCCCGAATATAAAGGTCTCATTTTGGCATTGCACTTTCTAAAGGAAACAAAAGAAATCAACCGCACGAGGCAAGTATTTCGAACCTACTCACTTTCTTCGAAGATTATAGCGCAGCTTTGGATATTTCGTGAAGCTATCTTGTCAAGTTAAAATTTGTCTACACAACGACTGGCTTTTGTTCGATCAATATATGCTAAAGAGGACCGATGTTGGTGGTTCCCACAAATGAACAGCTTTGTTGGAAGAAGAAGACCTGTGCAAAATTTCATATCGATACTACTAAGTTCGTCATAATGATCAGATTTTACAGTCTTCCAGCTTTTATTCTGAGTGTTGCGAACTTCGTAGCAAACTTAATCTGTATATACTGTTGAGGGTACATAATAGTAGCTTGTATTATCAAAATTAATTTTTCCAAAACACTGGTATATTAGATCACCGTTTTAAATCATAACAATATTTTCAAATATTCAGCCGCAATTTTATGAACTTACTACACCGTACATACTTTATACCTACATACATATGTAAGCATAAGTAAAGGTATGCTTCCGAGTAATCACGTATGGTACATATGTAGTACATGAAAGGGTCTACATTCATATATAGTACATACATAAACAATTATTATTAATATAAGTTTTAAGGGTTGTAATTATGCAAAAGACGAAAACGCACAACCAAAAAATCGAACGTGTGCATTTAAATGCTCGAATGTTTTGTCTTATGTTAGTTATAACCACATGTCCCAGTATAGTTGATTGACATTCGTTGACATTATTTTTGACATTCGATGTTCAACTCTGTCGTCAATGTTACGCACGAATAAAGAAGCACAGTAGGAGACAGCAGAATCGACTACAGACGAAATCGCCAATATTTGGAACTGATTTCCAAGCCAATAACCTTTTATGAGTGTGTTGATTCCCGAAGAATATGAGCCTTGGTGGAACTATTGCTATTAGAGTTACATATTTTTAGGTTCTCTATCATATATCGTTGGAAGGCAATCGGCTACCACCTCAATAAAATAAAAGCGGGTAACAGTGTGAGTTCTAGGAATATGATTTATTTAACTAACCTTAAGTAACGTTGTTATATCAAAGCCTGTAAGTGCTTCTGTCTAATAAGATACCACATCACGTCTATAAAAATTTACTCATCTGCAACTATAGAATGTTTAAATCAAGTGGCTAATTTGTTACACTTTTATCCCCTTGCATTCAAATAGCATAGACATATATATAACATATCTGTGTTCTTGTTCTACTTTATATAAGATTCGTAAAGCTTTTCTTCAAAGTGTATTACAACAAAAATATGTATAATCTAATTTTGCTGCCTTAAAAATGCAATTCTTAGCTACGTTTTAGTACTTCGAGAAAATTATCAGGTATAAGTCGAGTGAGTTATGCCGAAAACAAATGTTTTGTGATTTGCATAATGATTTTTATAATTGTTTTACCTTTTCATATATTGTATGTTCAGCACAACCAAACACCAGAAACCTACCTCCTGCTGATGTTTTGTTTTAAATCCAATGCTTATATGAGACTATAGGTGTACGAATTTATCTCAACATTAAAAAAGTAAAAGCAAAATAAATAAAGTTGTGGTGATTGTTTTATTGTCTTCATATGAATTTTCAGCTGTATTTTGCATAAGCATTCGTGCAAACGTACATTCATGGAAAATATATGCCATATAAAATATATTGGGCAGAGGGAAGTCATCAGTTTCTATATAGCACAGGGTATGGTATGAGTGAAATTACTATTCCTCTCGCCCATCTTACGCCGAATTTGTCGGTCAGTCATGAGTTTTATATATATAATATTTGAATATATAAAATTTCTTATATTCCGATCCTCTGGTTGGCATTTTTTACCTTAAATTATTCCCCTGGCTTTGATTCCTCCAAGCTGCAAGGTAAAAAATGTTCGGCTGAACCCCAACTTAGTCCTTCCTTAATTGGAATATACTTGGATTTCCCCGCCTTTCATTAACACACGCAAATAGAATCACAGCTTCAAGATATACCTTAAAAGTGAGAAGTATGAATCTCTGAAGCTTTATCCTTTCGCCATCGGCTGTCTTTCCTGCCATTGTTGTAAACTCAAGAATAATTAAAAATCGAAAAACAAGGTGGTCCACGTTTTTACATTCCATTAATATGCAAACAAGAAGCCTGGAAAAGATTTTTAAATAAATTACTTTTAATTTATTGCACAGTTGTCCCAATTACATTTTCATGACCTCAGCACGCGTCTTGCACATGCTTCTAAAGTGTCATCAAATAATCCCTAAAATTCAGCAACAAAACTAGTATTCAAATCTGAAATGTTAAGAAAATCGAATATTAATAGACAAAGTGTTGGCAAGAGCTACTGACCACAGTCTGCCCCCTGGACGCATGTTCAATGACCCATTAAATTAACAACAAGTTATTCAAGAACCAACGACTGTGCAACAATTATTTAAAAAAAACAAAATTCTTTCTTGACTCATAGAATTACAAAGACAACGCAGAATTCAGAAGTTACCACGGTCAGAGGTCAGCATGGGCATGCTTGTGGGCATTCGCCATTTCCTCATAATTTCTCAAGAGGTCAGCCATCATCATTATCACTTTCGTTTGACTAAGCAAAAACATTTATATATGTATGTATCTAAACATAGTTGTGCGTATGCGTATATGCACAAACATACAACGTTCTACACGCACTCGTAAGTGCATATAATCAAATAGGCACAAGCGCTCAACCCGACTTAGGGAAGGGTCAATTATATACATAAGCACACCATCAGGGGCGAATGAAGATCGTGCCTTTGCTTGGATGTGTATATGCAGTACACGTGTGGCGACTCACCTTTTTATATGTCCAGCTGCGTTGGTCAGCAAGCATTCGTAAGGGTTGATAATTGGTGGTTGGTTCTTGCGCGCTATGGAAATTCTACCTTTTCACAGCTAACCCGGATATAGTGAAGGTGCCTAGAGGGTAAGTGTGCGCCTGACCATTGGTCAATGTGATTAGTGAGTTGTCAGTTCATGCACAGGGCACAGGGCATAAAGCATACAGTTAGCTGAACTTAGGGCAAAATACCCAGTATGCTACAACCAGCGTTGGTCATGTGTTTTGCACACGTAAATGTTTAAATGTTAACTCACTATGGAGCGTGCTATGAATGATGACCGATGGGAGTGATCTGCTTTGTGAAATACATTAAATTTTTACCTTAAACAAAACATAAATCATGGAATTAATGCATCGTCACCGTTGCAAATTCATGTGGGCAAAGGCAGAAGGCAAAGCTCGAAATTAACTGGGATGGGAGCGTGCGGTCACAACATGGTTTATTAATGTGAAATATTTGATTTTCGACTTACACAAAAATGTATGTGACAATTGGGGTTTGAAAGTTGACTACACACAACTTTTATTTGCATTGATTAATAGCATTTTTAGCTCTACAAGACCTTTGCGGGTTACTATGTTTATACATAACATGTATCGAAGCAATCTATTAATTTACTTTCGTATGTAAAATCAATAACTACTTAAGAATTTAAAATTTACTTTAGCCTTTATATTAGGGGAAGTAAGTCAAGGCAATTGAATTAAGATTATGAATACTTTCCGTCTTTAAAATAACAACCTCTGACCAAAAAAGAAGTCGGAACCGATTCTCTTGATTATTCACCAAATGGATACCTTACGTTTAAACTACAATTAAAACTTTCTAACAGATAAAAACTTACCCACAAAGGCCTCTGGGAGTATACGATAATACTTACATATGTAATTGCATTTTCGAAAAAGTTGTAAAAAACGCTACAATCTCAATAGTTCAGTTTGGAGCAATATATCAAAAATCAATCAGAAAAGGGTGAAATACATCTGTAAAAGGTATTAAGCTCCGATGCAGATGAAGTTAAGGTTCTTCCTTGTTATACTCTTGCAACATGTTGCTACAGAATATAATAGTGTTGTTCGAATCATCTAAAAATAATTGAGTTAGATATAGGGCTATATACATATAAATGATCAGGATGATAAGAGGAATTGAAATCCGAGTGAATGTATGTCTATCCATCCGTTTGGGCAAGCGATAACTTGAGTAAAATTTAAGATACCTTAATCTATATATCTTCTAAACCACTTATGATACAATATCCGAATTCGTTCAAGATAAATCCCCTAAGACACTTTACCGACTGGACCGTAAAAGGAATAAAATCAAGTGATAAGCCCGCCCACTTCCCACGTAATAGTTCCGTTAAAACAATTAAAATAAATAAATACGCCAGAGTTATTAAATTTAATACCTGGGATGATACAAAAAGATGTTTTAAGAGGCGGCGTTGAAATTGGACGATCAGCGTTGCACTGTCCACTTTGCGAATAAAATCCATCCTAAGGACCCAGTCTACCGTTCTCGACCAACTTTAGTATTTAACTTTAGGCTGACATTCGTATGCTCCAGTGCAAAAATGAACGGAATCGGTAAACAATAACGCCTACTTCCCATATAATACATTATAAAGTTCTGTCTGATTGTTTCACTTTCCGGTATGTAAATCAAGCACCAATAAATATATCGAGATAAAACTTTGCGCGATTAGTTCCTTTTAACCCTGCCACCAAATCGGATCAAAAGTATTCAAGAGCTGAGATACTGCATAGGTCAATCGAAATTCCAATTTGGAAATTTTCATCGAAAATATCGGTCATTCTGCGAAATAGACTATTATTAATGATGCAGTTTTTGTTTTTTAAATCTGCAGAGCCCGACGAGGCATCGAATTAACCAGATTGGCACAAGATGAGGTATAAATAGCGGATTTTACTTGTTCGCAAAGTTCTTCCATATTTTTCAGTTTAAAGGATCTAAGTTTATTTTCAATATCCCTCACAAGAGTTCTATCGGATTAAAGCCAGAGGATTAAGCAGGCCACTCGATTACATTAATGTTTTGTCCCAGATCTATTCCTTAACAAATTTTAAGAAATGTATGGAGTTATTATCCTGCGGATATCAACTAGAAAAGGAGGGCTCAATAAAGTATCGTTATCAGTGCTCCACGTGATATCGATTTTATGTACATATATCATTATTGATAATTAATTTGGTTTTAAGTACAGGAGTGGATTTTGTTTCTATTATTCTCTTCAACAGTATATGTACATATCTACGCACATTTGTATACTAATTATTGTATGTATATACATATATAATTTACACTCGCTCGTGTATGAACATACACATTCCCTTATGAGTATGCGTAAAACATTAATTCAGAGAAATAAGAAGCGTAAACGTAAACTTTGTGGCTACTAGAACTATCTCCTCAAATATCTTCGGTAGTTCCTTTAGTTCCTTTTAATCCTTTAAAGGACATATGCATAGTATATATTGTATGTGAATTTTGCATGAACAGAAAGAAACAAGGCCATGTACATCAATGTCCTAATGTGCAAGAGCGGTAAGTAATATTTGAACCACTAAGTACATAAATTCGAACGGTATGTACAACTGTCACCAGCAGACCACAAACTGTCGCAAGCTCCGCAGTACCGAATATCAACTTCTCCTTGACAGCATTCAGACTTTACCATGAAATAGACAAATCAGGCATACCAGGATCCCACTAACATACACTCCGTGCAATCCTAAAATGGTCACAAAATATTTACCCGAGTCTATAAAGTAATTCACACACACACTGTACATGTGCATATGTATGCCCTTATTAGTTTATATGTAAATTACTCGACATAAACTCACATTATACTTGTTAAGGACACATATGTATGTTTGTACGTGTGCGTGCTTATGTTCATCTGAAGATATATACAGATAACTCTGTTTATTATGTTATCCCATTGCTTCTCATATCCTTCCTCCTTTGTACTCACACATAAATACATACATATACAGAGGTATACCCGAGTTCAAAATTGTAAGTGCAAGCTTGAAGCCATTTAACAAACTACAGCCGCGACAGCTTTTGAATACTTAAATACAAACCACATACATATTGTACATACATAGGTATGTATGTATCAAATCTGTTTACAAACATATATGTACATTGTTGTACATAATTACATATATAGGGACATATTCAAGTATGTAAGTTTATGGAGATGCATATGTATAACCAAGATGTGCACAAATTACCAAGCGAACATATATGTACACACATACTTATTATTAACGACAGAACTTTGTCCCAAAAGTGAACTATCCAAGGGCTCTTACTAAGTGCCAAACTGTGGATGGGCTTCTGAATCCGTTTTAACCAAGCAACGGTACCATAAACCCACATATGCGCCCACACTTACATATGTATGTATAGCTGTAGCCAAGTACATAGAACATTTAATGTGCTATGTAAACGTGTACATACATATGTACATATGCGTAAGTCGCATTTGCATATGTAAAAATGTATGTACATATGTAGATTATACACACTGGTACTGTACATGTTTATAAAATTTGTTGTCGAACCCACGCATTCATTTTAGAGCAGACATTCTTGTTCTTGAGTGTTCACAATTTATCAAATAAAATGAAAGGAATTCCTAACTAACTTGTAAAATTTCACAATTTGAAAATCCATCCTCACTCTTCCCTCATAGTTCATTTACTTATACCGTGAGTACAACGTTGTTACACCATTCGGGCATATGAGCGGGGGACAGAAAACCTGGTCTTAAAAAAGAAAAGCAACTGTCTAAAGATTTTATGTCGAGGGTTGAGGCATTACAAGAGAGCTTTATAGACAACAGCATACTGATGGCATTTCAGCAAGAAACGAAGGACTCGCACGGTACAATCTTCGGCGTACGTACATAAGCCGAAGAACCGCATTGACTGACTGTGCACGGTACGGATGGAGAAATTGTTACGGGTGGATAGATGGACAGATGAATGTTTGTGTTGCCTTCCTAAAAGAAAAGATTCCATTAGACTTAGAAAAAAGCATATACTATACATGTCTACATTGATAAATGAATACGCGTAGACGTGTGTGTGAAAACATTGTTATGTGCATATTGTACAAAATATATAAATTTAGAAATTAATGAGATTGATAGAAATTTCATTATTTTTTAATTGATT
Source organism: Bactrocera latifrons (assembly GCF_001853355.1). NCBI lineage: Eukaryota > Metazoa > Arthropoda > Insecta > Diptera > Tephritidae > Bactrocera > Bactrocera latifrons. The sequence goes on along the minus strand of NW_017536274.1, from coordinate 88,206 downwards.
TTAATTAATTAAAGTGTTTCACAATTAGTTTCTATCATTAGCTTGTGGTGACATTTAGCCAGTGTGATACTCTTTTCTTATTGTGAGATCCTTTTGGGTATTAATGATCGAAGTTAATTCATGAAAGAGATCTGGTGACTAGACAACTAAAACTGATTTATACCCTCATTTTCCTAACAAGAGTGTGTGGTTTTATAAAATCTGAACTTAGTAATTAATAATCGACATTATAATAAGAGAGAAGATATCCAACTCTACATTTTTATTTCACTCTTCCTATTTCAACACAGAACGTAAAAAGCAGTAGGGGTATGTTCAAAACTATGAACAATATATATGTATGTATTTAAATCATTGAGTAATTTTGATTAGTCTGACTCTGACCTCATCTTTGCCTTGAGTTTCACAGTCAATTAGTGACAATTAATATTTTATGGTAACTAAAATAAGTGCTGCTGCTTTCGCGCGAATTCACTATTCCCCTCATGCTATATGGTCTGATTAGTCGACGCTGCGAGTTTTCGAGAGAAAGGTTCTACGAAATATTTATGGTCCTTTGCGCGTTGGCCACGACGAATATCGCATTCGATGGAACGATGTATAAGATATACGACGAAATTGACATAGTTCAGCGAATTAAAAGACAGGCTGGCTATATAATGTCGTCCGAAAGGATGAAAACACTCCAGCTCTGAAAGTATTCGCGGGGGTCAGCAGAGGAAGAGGAAGACCTCACTCCGTGTGGAGAAGGACCTGGCATCGATTGTATATTCAATTGGCGCCACTTTTTCAATTGACTGTCTGTACAAGCGATAACTTGAATAAAATCGAATACATCTTAATGAAATTTGGTACACTTCTTAGTTGTTACTAGACGAAGACTGATGTTGTAAATTGGTGAAACTGGACCATTGCCACAAAATTCTGCTAATTCGGCGTAGTATAATTTGGTAAAGTGGCTCTTGTCGACTGAAATATTTCAATAAGTTATATGCTCATTCAAAGGCTACTTTGGAGTCGGTAGAAAAAAAGGCCGGTGATTAAGACACTATCGGCTTTTCATGGGACATTGTGATAGCTTTTTTTACATCACATGTACACTTATGCTCTATCGTTATGCCGTTCTTGAGGCAAAACTGGCTGACTTCTTACCGAATAAAGACATTTCTGGTGCAATAAGTATGTAAAAACAAAATTGTCGCATTTGGGAAAAAGCTGCCATTTTTTCCAGAAAAAACCACGGTTTGGTGTTACCGACTTTTTCATGCCTGAAACTGACGCTCACGATCTAGGAGGCATTTGGTTTCAAAAAGATAGCACTACTTGCCACACATCACATCAATCAATGGATTTATTTATAAATTGAGAGAACACTTCGGTGAGCAGATAACTTGACGTTTTAGTCCGGTCGATTTACCGACTGTTATGAATAAAAGAAGCTCTCTTATTTCCATTGGGATAACTCACATATTGGCCGATATAGCGGTACAAAGTCACCCCGAAGTCCGGAAATATTTATATTAAGTATATGGGGGCTAAAGGAGGTATTGGTCCGATTCAACCCATTTTTATACCATTATAAGAGAAGGATTATCCCTTACTTTCAGTGATACATATTTAGCACATATTGACCGACATTTTCGATCAAAAGTCAACTATTAGTACCGGAGTCTAAATATTCGGTACCAAGAGGCTTGAACTTCTTTCAAGATGGGATTTAAATAATTTTTGATTATAAGGTAGCAGATACTAAAGACATTATGCGTGCAAAGTTAATTTCCTTTTGTTTTGTGTACTCGAAACTGAACGAATCAAGTGGAATTTAAAATTGTGCTGTATGGGAAGTTGAGCTTGTTGTATGATTTTGTCCGTTTTCACAATATAACAAACGAATGTAAGAAGAATGCCACGTACTAAATTCTGTCGAAATCGGTTGGTCGGGTCCCAAGATATGAAATTTGACCAAAAAGTAAGTTATACCATGCCCATTGTCCAATTTACAAACCAGTTCCCAGAAAGCCCTTTCATGCCATCTTGGTGGTAAAATCTCATGTCTCTGACGTTTTTAGTTATTGATTTATCGCGCTTTTAGTAGTTTTTAACAGTACCGTTGTATGGGCTATCCTCCGATTTCATCCATTTTTACACTGTCGATAGAAGTTCTTGTAAGAGTCAAACTCAGCAAATTTGATTGTTGTAGCATAAGTGGTTTAGGAGATAGGTACAATAAACCAGTTATAGGGCGGGGCCACTACCACCTTTTCAAAAAAAATTTCTTGCAGATGCCCCTTGCTACTGCGATCCTATGTACCAAATTACAGTTTTATATCTCAAATAAGTGCTTAGTTAAGACACTTTATATGTTTTCGGTTAATGATGATGTGTGGGCGTGGCAGTGGTCCGATTACGCCCATCTAAACTTCTGGTATTGGAAAGGAACATAGGATATTTATTATTAAAAACAAATGATTATATTTTTACGAATTGTGAAAATTTTTTTTGGCATATCATATTTGTTGGTAGTATAAATTGTTAAATTGAAGAAATTAATTTGGTAGATAGGTGAAAATTTTAAAATGTAACACCAAAAACATTAAACTGACAAAAAGAGAGTTTTCTGGTTACCACCAACACAACGACGATGATCAGCGCATAGGTATTTGTTAAAGATCTTTGATATTTATTTTCTTATTATTTCAATCCACCTAAGACTTTATTAAGCAATAACTATACATTTTATATTTACATCAGCGAGCCGAAGGTCCTGGCAGCCAGTGCTCCTTTTTTCGTGGAAAAGTAATTGTATTATTGTTTCACGTTTTTATAAATAAATAAATAAATTTCAATCCAGGAGTATTATGTTATATACATATGGAGGTCTTTTAAAGATTATTAACTACAATTTATGTTAAATTAGTGTAAGTGTCTCTTTCATATAAACGATACGAGCTTTCCAGTCTACACTACGTCTAAGTAAGCTTGACGACCACACATCGAATCTTGAAAGATCAACTGATATCATTTTAAATCTGCAAAGTAGTTTGGACCCTAGCAAAACCGCTTTCCTTTTAGGCTCCAGTAAAAGATGTAAAGTGCCTAGCTAACTAGATAAAATCAGATTGAATAAAAATGGCAAAAACAATGTTTCTATGTTAAGAGATCTTCGTATATCTTTAAATTTGGAAGTTTCTTTAAATAATTTTATCAAGTCCGTACTAGTGGCGCCCGAGTTTTTTCTATTAACCTCAACCACCTTCAATGTACAAGTACATTATGAACCTCAATCTCTGTACATCTGCTTTGTTGTTTCAAAATGTTTTGTTATAAAATAAATCACTGTCTTAGGGACTGAAAAGTAAGTATTGTTGAGTTGTGTATATTTTCAAATCGACAAGAAATATTTAAAGTCTTTGATATAAAATACACTATCAATCAAGTTAGGGTTTTATTGCTTTCTAGCTAATAATCCTAAAAATATAAATTATAAATATTTCGAAACTACAAACAGAGATATTAAAACAATATTACTGATAATCCAATAACAAATAATGTAATTTTTTAAATGATTCAACGTTCACATCTTGTGACGTACTATATATTTATACAAAGTGTGTTTCAAAGTAAACAGGACTTTAACAAAAAAACACTACGGATGCAAATGGTGTTTTAGGCAAAATCAATTTATTATATTCAAAATAGTCTCTCTGTTTCTGCTTCAATACAGCTTTTTGCACGGTCCAAAAGCAGGTCGAACGAGTGTTTTAGCTCGTTGGCCGGTATGGCCGCCAGTATGCCGGTGCAAGCCTTTTGAATGGCCTCTACGTCTGCATAACGCATTCCTGTCATGGGTAAATGCATTTTTTCAAAAAGGAAGAAACCGCACAGTGCCATATCAGGTGAATACGGAGAGTAGTTAATGGTTAAAATGTGATATTTGGTCAAATAATCGGTCCTTCGAATGTGGGATTCTGAGCAATTTTTGGTCGTCAGTCAATTTGTGTGGAACAAACCGTGCACACACCTTTCGCAAGCCCAAATGTTCGGTCAAAATGCTATAAATCGATGTTTTGGAGATGTTCAATTTCATTTCCATGAATTTCAATGATTATTTCGGCGGATTTTTGATTCAACGCAGTTTGAATGGAATTTCCTGTGATCACGGATTTTGATTGGCCCACATGTTGATCGTCATTTAGCTCCTCACGACCACTTTGAAAACTTTGAAACAACTCGTGCACTCTGTTACGGGATAGGCAATCATTGTCATAAACTTCTTTCATCAATTGAAACGTTTCCGTCGTTTTACCAATTTTCAAACAAAATTTAATGATAGCTCTTTGTTCGGAGCTCATTTTCGCACCGATCTAGTTAACCCATTATTAATTTCTGTTTGCATTTATGGCTTAAACCTTACACATGTATGAACTGCATATACATATACATATTGACATAAAATATGCAAAAGACATATAATCATACCAAACTTATTTTAATTTCACAAATTTTTGAAAAGTCCAGTTGAATTCGTCCACCCTCAATTGTAGTATATAATTTTATATATTTTCTCATATAGTATAAATATATACACATGTTTATGTAAGTGGTCATGCAACCACTGCTCGCCATAATGCGACAATATCGATAGATTACTCTTACAAATGGTTAGACGTCGGGCATCGTCCACCCTTAACGTTAGCAATGGCTTTCGTCTACTCAATATCGCATCTACATTACACAATTTCCATCTCACAAACAACGACAACGGCGAGACTTTTAACATCACTTGTGGGGGGAGTCTGATTATTACTAAATAGTAGTAAAGAGCTGAAGAGCCCTTCCTACTTAGCTATAACTGCAAATTTAAATATGAACGCCATTCGTGGATTAAAATTAACCATATGCAGAAGAAAGCATACCTCTGATCAAATGAGTAAAATCAGACAATGATCACGCCCACTCCCCATATAACACTTATGTCAACTCACTAAATAAATGCGCTACGCGCATGAAACTTCACTTCTCAGATTGTTAGGAAGAGCTTTATAGGAGAAGGTGTAAAAATCGACCTTTGGGTATGGCTCACGAAATGCGATATCTGAGGAACTACCCGATTTGGCATGTGAGGTTAACCAGCCATTCCTATCACTCACTGTGAAAATGGGCGAAATGAGACATCAACCACGTCTTCTTCCTATATTTATCTTTAAATCCAATCTGATTCTTTCACCAGTTTACAAATAAAGCCAATGAATATATCGTGATAAAATTTTGCACAAGTAGTGCTCTTTAATCTTATGCCTAAAAATTGTGGAAATCGGACTATAATTTTTTTAGGACAATTACACCAAATACCTGGGCTCCAGTAGATTTAGCTGATTCTGTAAAGCTTTTAATAGCTTCACCTGTTTGTTTGTGTAGTTGGACGTTTTACAGTGTTACTGAAACTGAAAGAGACTATAAAAAGAATCAATAGTTTGACAAGTACTGCAATAATACAAATGAAATCAAAAAATGTTCCTAAATAGGTTCAGCTAAAAACATTAACTTTCCGTGCCATAATTTGAATAACAAATATACTCAAATATATCTTTAAAGAAAGTAAAATAATAAATTTGGTTAAAAAACAATGCTTTTTTGCATACTCAATAAAAAACACATTCAGATCAGACCACTATAGCTTGTCATTCAAAGTCAATATAAAGACCTTCATAAAATATCATTTTTTTTATACTCTCGGTTGTTTGTAAGTCCTAAAACTAAAAGATTCAGATATAGGGTTATACATACCAAAGTGATCAGGGTGACGAGTAGAGTTGAAATCCGGATGTCTGTCTGTCCGTCCGTCTGTCCGTCCGTCCGTGCAAGCTGTAACTTGAGTAAAAATTGAGATATCGTGATAAGACTTGGTACAAGTATTTCTTGGCTCCATAAGA
>NW_017536274.1:56259-81173 GCF_001853355.1 Bactrocera latifrons | reverse complement strand
TTTTTTTTTTTTTTGTTTTTTTTTTTTTTTATTCGCCCTAATACTTGTATGAACTCAAAGAGTTAAAGGAATTTATTCAATGATACTCAATAAAATCTATTTAGTTACATAAAAGTACAGTTTCTACTGTACGTCCCCTTCAATGTCTTGACGTGTCAAAAAATCGTATGTAAATACACTCACATTGGGCGACATGGAGATTCATAAACGCTTGAGTATGTGTAAGAGGTTATGTATAGTTAAAGATTTATTCGCATCATTTTCACAGATTTGGTCGCGTCACCTATACCCTGCTCGATTGAATGCTGATTAAACTCCCACCCACAGTTTGCGCAGGGTGCGGAGCCTATTCTGTTATCACATGAAAAATCCCATATGGGCCATAACGTTTTGCCAAAGTGCCATCAGTGCCTGAAGCGAATTCGTTGAAGTCAAATGTTGTCGACGCCTATCTGCGAGGTAAAATAATAAAAGTAAAATACAAAACCAATAAAGGAAACAGCTCTTTACACTTCACTTGCTCACTAAAGTCAGGCATCAATCGTTACCCACCTCCCCGGATATCCTACAGGGAAATTATTCACAAACACACACACACGCCCAAACTTGGTTTAGTACAGTCATGACATACTATATACATATGTATATGTAAGTAAGTGGTGAGTAAATTGGTGTACACTTCTAAAGATGTGAACAAAAATATGTATTCCATATTGTACGATATATATGTATATGCATAACCGTATATATTTATTCCAAAACCATATTAGACTCTATGGTTCATATATGTATAGTATACATATTTCGTTTCTTATTTACATATACATAAATAACAGCATACAGTTAGTACAAGTAGGCAAATAAACGTTTTGGAGCTGTACGCAATCGTTCTACTTTCTCTACTCCACCACTAAACCGAAAGTTAGCAAATCGCCAATATCGCAACCACTCGGTCAATATACAAATATAAATTTGTATACATATATGTATATATAGGTAAATTATACAGTATGTGCGGATATTAGAATGTATATGCGTATAGCTTTTCTCTTTGCAATCGAATACACTTCGACAAGGCGCTCACATCACCCTCAGAGTCAGAGTTATCGATGTTTACTGCAGAACACACAAAATTTTATGTTGTGCCAACTTAGTGAGGGTGTTATCATTGGGTCCGCACAACGAATATTTGCAACATTTCGTACATTTCTTATCAGAATACTTCACTTGTACAACGCTATTAGCAGGTACATATGTATTGTATGTTTATTTATGCACATATGCCGTTAAATATAATATATGATATGCATATACATACATATGTACATATATGTAAATAAATATGAAAAATAAGTAAGAGTTTGCATATTTTATACAAGAAAATGTCACACCCAATCGTATAGCATACGTATATGTTTTGTTATATTCTTATGTACATATGTATATGTATGTCAATAAATAAAGGTCTATTAAATTATCTTCTAATGTAAAATAATTAAATTTAATCAATGTAAATTCATTATTCATTCATTTATTTCATTCATCTAAAAGTTAAATCGCTTTAAAAGATTATAAAATTTGTTTAAAGTCTCATCTAAACTTCTAAAAATTATTAAAACACACTTAGGGTACTAAAATTATTCATGTAGGTTACACAAAAATAATAGTTATAGGTATGCATATGACATAATTAAAATTTTGCGAAAGTCGGAGTTGCTCTGATTGCACGTTTACAATTTACTAACAGATAGTCCAAAATATGCTTTAAAAGTATTTAGTATTTTTTTACCTATAGTTAAATAAGTTAGGAAGGGCTAAGTTCGACTATCATCAAATAAATAAATATAATTATACTCTTGCAACTTGCAACGATTAAATTCGAGGGAATATTTAAAGATGTTGGTAAAACTTTAAATTAAACTCCGTGAAGTATTGCCATCTATTTTAGACAGGAGGATCTACTATTTTTATTAGACAGAAGTTCTTTCTAAATTTCATTAACTTTTGTTACTTATTGGCCGATAGATGCGATATAAAGTCAACCGGAAGTTAAAAAATTTTTATATTGGAACTAAGGGCTGGAGCGACCTGCCCATTCAAGACATAATGGCTTGTCATATAATCACAGATACCTCGATATGTTCGGTTAAAAAACAGGCGTATGAAATGTGGTCCACATATCTGGTCTCTGGGACCTTGAAAAGGTATAATACTATTTTTACAATTTTTGGGCTAAACATGAAAAAGCTTAATGGAACTATTTATGCAAAGTTTTACTCTGATAAGTTCCCCATTAACACAATTTATAATATCAATGTTGGGATTACTGCAACAAAACCACCAAATTTGGTTACAATCGGTCAAGTAGTTCCAGACACATAGTATTACACTGAAAGGTGGGAGTTTCACGCGCATTAAAGATTTCCTTCTATAAAGCTTATCTCTAATATCTTGGTGGTGAAATTTAATCTTTGTGGCGCATTTATTTTGTGATACATTGCACTTTATACATTTTCAACATCTCCGTTATATTATATAACAAGTGGACGATGTTATTATCTAATTGTATACAGTGTTTAAAGAATTTCTAAATAGAGAGAGAGGATATCTACAATAAACCCACTTTTAAACAAGTTTTAGCCGTAACTCTGCAGCAACGTATTGCAAGAGTATAAAAAATTGATCCATAATACCCTGTAATAAATGATCTAACATTAAAGTAGAGAAAAAATGTATCCAAGCCTGTGAAATAGGTTAATAGCTGGCCTATAAAATTCTCTACTTCACTCTTCCTAATTACTCAATGCGCCGTTTACTTTTGTAATTTTTATGAAGACAAAATATTGTTAACTAAAAATCCAAAAAAGACCAGATCAAGAAGCGAAGTACATATGGACATTTGATTATCGAACAAACCTCGTTCATGGATTTGTATATAAGCGTTTTCACTTATTATGTTAAAAGTTAAATTAAACTTTAAAAGTTAAGTGTTTGCGAATTGGTTTTTTGGCATATTGTCAGCGAATTTTTATTCTAAACAAGTCATACAGTTTTTCCATATTCAACAATGTATACATTTAACAATATAAGTGCATACATACCGATGTTCCTAAATACATGCCTACGTACTATTGAATCAAGCTTAGGTTGTGGTTATAGAAACGCTTCTCACAAAATCTCTTCAGCCGTTTAGAGACTGATAACATCAAGTCACACCACTCGCACACTATATAAATCGCGGCCAAGTATCTAGGGTCGGCATGTGCGGTGTTACGCTTTTAGAAATTTGCATTTACCAATATCTAAACGTGCGAAATGGGCTTTCTTGAATTGTGAATTGTGTGGACTTCATGTGGTTACTTAGACGGTTGGAAGACTATTCATATTCTGATTGTATGTACATTTGTGTGTAAGCATATATATTGGTTTGTATGTCCGTACTGGCGTTTACGTTTTCTTTAAACCATAAATATTTACATATGTATGTATATATGTACATATATGCACATCCTTACGTACTGCTACTGTATTGGGTTTTTAAGGGTGTGATATGATGTGGTGTATTTACCATCTCCATTTGAATTTCCTTGTTTTGGTTAAACGAAAACTGTTGTCCACCCTTACTAACGCGAAAATCCTGTCATTTTGAATGTATATGCAAATACATTTTTTGCTCGTTAGATAACACTTTGAAAAGGCCTTAAGCTCAGCCGTAGTGAAGAAGCTTTAGATAACGTCTCATAATCCTGTGATGTCATTTACATACACATCGTGAACTGCTGTGCATATACATATATATAATTTTTTTGAATTGCCAATTTCTTTAATTTTTGCAGTTTTAGTATATATGTACATATGTACATTAGGGTGTCCCAGCCAACAAGGGCGAAATTTTTTTTTTTCGAATTTACTTACGCATACCCGCGATTATTTTTACTTTTGATCCTAATAACTCAAATAATAAATATTATTGCGATTGAATAACGATAAACCGTGCCGACTTGACGTTAAACTTGAAATATGAAAGTTAGTATGGAAGCTTGTAGGGATTGCGGATTAAAATATTTATGTAGTCAATAGTACACCGTTTTACATATATTTTATATTTATTGAGTATTTATAAATAACATTATATTATTATTTACTAAATTTTCTTTTCAAAGTTTTCTTTTTATAATCCGGATATATCTGTCTGTGTTCTTGAACGCAACGTAACAAAAATTGCTTTTGTTCCTCGTCGACGGTGATTAAGCCATGAAAGTCTTGCATTAACTTAACCGCTCTTTCAGCGGTATCGTTAACTGCTCTTAGTGTGTAAACCTTCTTTTTAGCATGTTGGAACGAAGCATTATTTGGCCATGTAGTTGGAGACTCATTAAGAAAGCTATCATCAACTATTTTAAGTCGATTGAACAAAGATTTGCTTTTTATTGAAACAAATTCATCGATGGTTTTCTCTGAAATAAAATGCGACAGTTAACATAAAATAAAACAAATAAAAACTAAAATTATTGACTCTCATACTAACCGTAAAGTGGACCACAAAGTTCGTCTTTCGATGGTATGTAGCGTTTACCGTTGGCCGGTGGATATTCTTTAGTTAAGTTAGCAACTATCTTTACTTTAGTTTCTTGGTCAAAGTCATCGTCAAATAGAGACAAGACAGACACTTCATCTGCAAATACCATAAATGCTGGCTAAACTTTTATAAAGCTGCCTTTGAGATATTTTTATCGATTATTTCGTAAGCCTTCATGGCTTTTAAAAAGAGTAAGTCTTGGAATGGTGCTTTAACAGCTAAAATACATTGCAGCCAAGGCTTGACGTAGGATGTCACGATGAACAGGCAGACGTCTAACAAAGCTGCCTTATCCTTATTTGAAATTCGTAATTGAGCGCTAAGTAATGAAATTTTTAATGAATAAAATGCTCTTGCCATCCATCGGGCTTGGTGCATTGCCCCTGGAGGCCGGATTCTAATTTTATTCTGTATATCTGAGCCAAGAAATATTATTGAAAGCTCAATTAATTCTCGATAATCATCTCTAGCGATTTCTTTAGTCAATTCAGCTTGTTAAAATGCTAATAGTTTATCAATTTCTGATCTACTCAGGAATGACAACTTTTCAGTACTGACCTATATTTTCTGGGGATCGATATTTTTCCAGTTTTCTCGAAACGTTTTGAAAACCTTAAACCTTAATAGTTTCTGCTCGCTCTTTTCGCTTTTCCTTGCGAATTCTTTGAATGGAAGACTTGCTAATAGGAAATTCGTCAGTGTTATGTCTAAGTGCCTCAATAGTCGCTTCAATAATAAACACAGAATGTCGCATAGTTAACTGACACCAATCTAATGCTGCCACTAATTTTGGAGTAATGAAATTTTTTCTTATATAAGTTTTACTAGTACCGGGCTGTGTCGTCTCAGTTGGAATGGACATATTTTCTTGTAGATCAATTACTTCAGAATCGGAAGATACGTTTTCTTGTAGGGGCACAGAAGATGATGTCGAAGAAGTTAATAATGAAACATATTTAGCAAGCCTCGTTTGCTCTTCAAGGTTTCTAAGACGTGACTTCTCCTCCTTTTCTGTAACTTTTTTGTCCACTCCAGCCAAGTGACCAAGTCGACCTGGTAGCCTCAGTTGCTGCAAGAAGACTCTATCTTCATTTATCTTTATTATCTGTAGCGCATCCGCGTGTGCAATATCAAACAAGTTATCCAAATTTGTAACAAACTCTTGTCGACGCTGCTCAAAAACTGCTTGTGTTTTGTTTGCATTTTTTTGTAAATCTCGCCAAACTTGGTACAAGGTTACCAATTTCTTAACACAGTTAGGAAATGATTTAATCGGTATACGTGCCTTTTCCCAATAGATAATACACTCACGGATAGTAAGGTTAGCACTTTCATTGACACTTAAATTCACTTCGCGAATATTATAGAACAAAACTGAAAGTACTTGTCCATTAGAGGGAAGTTTTGACCCTGTTATTTGATGTTTGATGTCTCCTATAAAAAATATTCCCTCTTTATAACTACGTAATTCCACTGACATGTTGACCGAGCAAAGACAATGCGTTTACTAATAAAATAAACAAGCAATACCAAGCTCATCGATACATGAGCTCCCGCGCGAATTAGTATTCAAGTACCGACATGTTTCGATGCAAGTCGGCACGCTTTATCGTAGTTCTAAATAGACGAAACTTTTTTATAATTAATTATACATTATTTAAAAAAAAATAAGAGGGTATGCGTTGCAAAAATCCCCAAAAAAAATTTTTGGGACACTCTAATGTACATAAGTACATACATACATATATATAGTTACTTATTTAATAAAGTAAAGGTGTTAAACAAATTTCATTTCAGCTTTATTTTTTTAGAGGTACAGTTTCGAAAAAATCGGGAATTCAGAAATGCTCGATTATGTAATATTATATTATAAGAAGAAATTATAACTTAATTTTAAAATATTGTTGGTTTTGTACAGAAATAGTCTAAAATGTTCCTACCAAATCAGGTGGCAGTCCTACAAGTAAAAATAACCATTTTAACCATTTATTTTCATAATTTTCATAATATAAAGATTATGGGCACTTAAACGAGCCCTCTGAGGGAAACTTAACACCCTCCAACTTAAATACCATTTTAATGAGTGTAAGGAGGACTGTGTATATATGTAATTATATGTAATACAATATTCCCTTAAATTTAAATTATAAAATAATATTGAGATGTTTTTAGTGCAATTCCCACTAGCTACTGACAAACTAATTCTTTTGGAATAGTTAAATATGTCACAAATTCCCGTATTGTTTGTACTTTTGAATCAAAGTGTGAAATTCAATTTTCTATCCATGACATTTATCGATAAAGGACTTAAAATCGCTGATTAATGATAAGAAAGCCTCAAGTGTTGTCTGATATTAAATTCGTCAAAGATTTTTTCGGCGAGATAACAATTGAATTTACATCGAATGTGCATATCCTGCCACTATTCTCATAAATGTGCATATGTGCATATGTAGGCATACTTGATTTGCAGAAGATTCACAGAAAAGGACGACATAATGAATGAATGTGAATAGATGAGTGGCCGAATGAAAGCATTCAGCTCGTTAGATTTTGACATAAATCAAATAAACGTTCACTCATCCGCTATGCCGGTGGCGGCTGGATGAATCAACCAGCATAATGAAAATAACCGCGAAATATCTATTGACAGTTGGGTGTCATGTTTACTCGGCTCTGTTATCCCATTTCGGAAACATTGCGATTTATGGGTGTTGGCATTGCAATAGAAGACAACCCCAGCATAACTAGCAGCAATCTTCGACCTTTTTCGGGCCATCGCTACTGTGCGGAGCTCATTTATTGCGTTTTTTATAGCAGATTCCCATGAACCTTTCCGCTTTCCGCTTTACCCTTCTGCCTTTATCTGTCGTCTTGTTAAACGCGCGCATGCGTGGCTATATCTCTGTGAAATTGCGAAGTGTAACATTTTTTTTAGCTTTGACATGCTAATAGCGAGGGTAATATTACCCACAGTTGCAGATTTACCTCCTTATACATATATGCTCATATGTGTGTATGTAAATGTGTTACCCCTCGCCGCGACACTCGGCGTTACGTTAGTATTGTTTTGGTAATTTATTATTTTGATTTTTTATGCATTCAAATTCTTTTTTTTCTTATACTTTAGAACAATGATAGTTGATTTACATACCGAAAATATGTGATGTGTTTTGCAATTCTACCCTTTCTCTGCAGCACCCCACAGTTCAGACATACATTCAGACTAGTACGTGACACGAAAGGGTGGCATGAATAAATTTAGGACATACATCGATGGCAACAGCAACAATAATGGAAAACTGCCGTTGAGGTAAGTAAAAAAGGTACGATAGATAGTAAAAACTATTTATGTATATGGAAATCTGAATTGTCTAGCGCGCAAAATTCGGATGTCAATAGCATTTGATTGAATTACCCGATTACAAATATTGAAGATGTCATATGTGTTTTTGAGTATATTTATTGATAAAACTATAGCCAACTAATTTTAGTGTTAACTGTAACTCCGAACGAAAGAAAATATTACCAAGTTTAAAAAAGTTTGCAAATTTTTTTCTTAAATTTATTGGTAGTATGTTTATAAGGGATTGGCATCACATATAGTGCCTATTTTACAATCAGATAAGTAAAACAAAAAAAAAGTTTACTTTGGCTGCACCGAAGCTAATATACCCTACACAATTGCATTTCTTTCAGTAACTATGTGTCCAGTTTGTATGGAAGCTATATGCTATAGTAATCCGATCTGAAAAATTTTTTCGGAGATAATGTTATTACCTTAAGCAGTAATCCATGTCAAATTTCGTGATTATACCACGTAAAATGCGAACTTTTTCATACAAGCCCTTGATTCCGATCGTTCGGTTTATATGGCAGTTATATGCTATAGTAAGCCGACCTGAACAATTTCGTCGGAGATTACACTTTTGTCTTAGAAAATAATCTATACCAAACTTCGTGAAGATATATTGTCAAATGTAAAAGTTTTTCATACAAGAACTTGATTCCGATCGTTCAGTTTATATGGCAGCTGTATGTTATAGTGTTCCGATATCGGCAGTTCCGTCAAATGAGCAGCTTCTTGAAGAGAAAATGTCGTTTGCAAAATTTCAAAACGATATCTTAAAATCTGAGGGACTAGTTCGTATATATACAGACAGACGGATATGGCTAAATCAACTCAGGTCAACATACTGATCATTTATATATGTATATACTTTATAGGGTCTCCAAAGCTTCCTTTTGGGTGTTACAAACTTCGTAACAAACTTAATGTACCCTGTTCAGGGTATAAAAATGTTCTTCTCACTATCAGATAGTAAGTATCCATATGTATGTGTGTTCATTGCGACACGAACGGTATGTGTGCGCATGCGGTTTACTCGTGTATGGGCTTGCGCGCGTACCGATCCATGTTCGCGAATATGTTTGATTTGATGTTTTCGCGCAAAATCTCATTTCTCTCATGTCGCCGAATAGTGAAGATCTCGGACGAACAATAACAAGTGTTAAGGAGGGAACCTGCTTTAAAGGCTTCAAAACATTGATTTTTTTTTTTTGTTAGTGAAAGAAATAATTCATTCAAACGAAATTTCTAGGCTTTATAGTTATATATTTGAACATTTTTCAGAAATTTTTTGGATACGAAATCTTTGATATTCTGCCTTTGGGAAGCAATTCCCCGATGCATCTCACATGTGCATTTTTTGGACGGCGGGCAGATGCGGATGCAGGTCGCAATTTCTATCGGAAACAAAAAATTCAATAAGATTCATATTTTTTAATAATTTCTCTTCTAGTTAAACTAAGAAAATTCAAAAAAAGTGAAAAATTTTAAAATTAAAAAAAAAATTGAAAAAAGTGGTTTTTGACCAAAAAAAATTTACTTTATGTTATTTAAAAATATGTTCAAACTTAATTTTTCTTAATTTTTTAGTTTAAATAGAAGATAATTTTATGCCAAAGATAATAAACTTTGCCCTAATTCCATACGACGTTTAGTTTTTTTTTATTCTGCCCGCCAATTAAAAATAATCGTAAAAATGAAAAACCGAGAAATCAAAGTTTTCGCTTTCTGCCCAAGCGCTTATATACATATGTATCTGTTAGACGCTCGGTCACTATTTCCCTTCTAGCTTTGGCAATATTTCGAATTCCAATCTACAACTTTTGGGAAATATTGTAAGATAATTTTTAAAGAGATTTAAGCAAAAAAACAATCGACTGTTTGAAGCTTCTAAAGCAGGCTCCCTTTAATTAAGATTTCGTATCATAATTTATTGATCTTATAAAGAATGAATTGGTAATTTGGCAAACGAAAAGTGATAAATATAACAACAAAATTGAGAAAAATAAAAGCTGGAATAACTTATTAACGAAATAGAAATAAATAGGTAAAAGTGCTACATTAGAAATAAATTCCAAGAAATGTTCTGCTTGTCTGTCGCACATGTTCACTAGGTGAAGAACGAACGCAAAATGGTATTGAATGTGGTGTAGGGGCGAAACAAATTCATACAGATAGAACGCACATGTGCATGCCCACTTTACGCGAGTTTTATAATATGTAACCACAAAGAAGTTAAATAAGATTCAAGACGATAAGATCCAACTAAAAAATTTCTGTTCAGCAGAAATATTCCTAGTCAAACTTTGACTAATATTTTCTATATTCAAATTTATTTTTTTCTGTAAGTTGGTAGTACTACGGTAGTACTACCAAAATATTCATTAGTATTTGAAATACACGTCGATTTGTGAGGTTCTAAAAGTGAGTTCTTGGATTTTTTCTATGTCTTACATAATTTATTAAACAAAGAAGTGCGATAATGCACCATCTCATACTACCTTGGTTATTCGTGATCATTTCGCCAAATTTTCAACTAATACGAGTATCGTACCGCATCCACCGCATTCGCCTGATTTACCTTCGTGTAACTTCTGGCTATTCAGCAAATTCACATGACCGCTCCGAGGACACCGCTTTAACTCAATTGAGGAATCGAAGAAGGCTCTAAAGATTTTTCCAAGTGATATGATGACTGGAAAATTCGTTGGCATAAGTGTATTGCAGCGGAAGGGGATTACTTTGAAGGGATGAAATGGACAAAAGTCACCCTTTAATTTGATCACAGTAGTACAAGTAGGCATTAAATTGACAACCTTAAGTTTAGATGAATTGTACTATAGAGGACAGTTGACATAGGCATCAAATAAGTAAAAGATATCTAAGTATATCCCAAACTTAGAAACTAATTAAATTTTCGAATAAACCAAACATACATACCTACACACATATATGTATGTTATACGTGCGGTTAAGCACATAAAACATACTCATACAAGTTAAGGGTACTAAATTCTAAACGTAGAGATAAATTTGAACAACCCAACCAGTTAAAGTTTCAAGAAAAGAGGTCGTATGTGCACATGCTAATCACGTTTGTCAAGGCATTCTCCTCGCACTCGACGAAAATAATGTTCTCGTTTGTCAGGCGCATGCATGCAAATAACATAAATATTTATTTGTAATGTTTAAGTCGCCATCATATTTAATCAAACTCAAGTAGAGGGATAATTCGACCAGCCGTACTCCATTTCCTCGATACTAAAATGTTTAAATTTATGAGTAGATAATTTATGTACATATGTACATATATTATATATCATTTGAACGAATATGTACAAACACGAGGTACGTATGAAATAATCACTCGAATTCTACAATATATGCAAATCTCTCAAAAATTTTGTGGTGACAGATTGAGAAGAAAGACCGGAAATATTAATGATTTGCCTTATATACCCATACCAAAATAAAAGCGAAATTCATCCGATAAATAAGTGGGTCCAGCAAAGGTATACTAGAGCAAAAATTTCCATTGTATTCTGAAAATCTTTCTTCTATCACATAACAAATATCATATACAATATGAACTATATATAGAACTAGAAGTTGGACATCCCATCAGGATTCCGGAAAATATTTTTAGTAAAATATTGCATCATGTCATACTGAGACCTGCACTACAAATCCCTCGCATCACATTGAATATCGGTCTCTATATTAGAACTGTACCATATATCCTTCTATATATACTTATGTACATACATACATAAGTATGCAGAGAAACGAACCCTTACATATTTACGTTAAAAGGTCTTGTGAGTATCCGTAAATGAGTGCTGCTCTTTTGTTCTGACCGGGTCGAACAGATGCGAGGGCCGTTCTGGATTTTCCAAAGACAAACAACAATCCACATTAAACAAAAATACTTGGATACTTGTAGTATAAACATACATACATATGTACAGGTGCCGTACACGAATGTGCAAATATCTTCTCCCATATATGTTATCCACATATGATTGTATATACGTATGTATATATTTTAAATACCTACAATGTACATATTACATACATACGTGCATACAAATATTCGTGGATATGTATATACTTGTGCCCACTAGCTTGTCTAACTCAAATGAGCTTTCTTATGTACACATACTCGTACTTTCATAAACCCAGAACGAGACGTCAGTTCCATTTAGCTTACCCTTCTGTCCCATATTCATTTCGTGGCTCGCCGCGCACATTTGAGCGCAAATTCAAAGTGTAGTGGAGTACAAGCGCAAAAGGACCTAAATTGAGTGGGCGAGGAATTAAAATTTCAACATGGCTGGCGTCATTGAATGGCTATGGCGATGGCGGACTCTATGGCAATAACCACGGTAATGGTGAGGCAGTTACCACAGGGACTGGTATGCCGGTGGCAAAAGATTGTGAGCTGCAAGTGGTGGTCTCTACAGTATGCACTCATATGGGCACACCACCACCCACTCTCATTCACATTGTTGCGAGCAGGTTGCTAGGCACATATGTGCACATGTGCATTGGTAGGTAGACATGTGTATGTATTTGTGCCTTTACAGATAGGCGGATGCTCATATGGGTATATAAGGACCATGAGGGTGAGATGATAGATTCTTGATAGCCATGTCGTTGCCATGTGTGACCACTAAAGTGGATGCTATTAAGAATGGTTGGGTGGGTTATGTAGCGAATCGGGCGACAGAAAGAGAAACCGACTTATTTGAAGTTTATATTACACTTGCGCACTTGGCCATATACGGGAGTGCGTAAATTAATACGACAGTATGTACACATACGAACACACTTTGTGATTTGTAAGATCATGATATAAATTTACCTAAATTTTGAGCAGTTATTCGTTGCAAGTTGGGTGTGGTTACAATTAGTTTGCAAAATATGGAAAAAAACGGATTTATGACATACTACATACGTACATAAATCTATATTCCTTGAGAACATAATAGGAATTACCCAGGAATTATTAAGCTAATAGAAAAGTTTCATAGTTTTTGAGATGCTCCAACATTTGCATCCCATAAGCCAAATCTGTTATAGATATGTTATTGCTTGCTTTACTTTTGAAAATTTTTTGTTGTGATATAATCCTTGATTATAATGCAGACTTAAAAAGTACTATGTATGTATATGTTACGATGCCCTGATTGTCATAAAAATTAGAACATGTGGAGCTATCTATTTGCAAAAAATATGTTTTAAAACCTATATATTGTAGAGAATAGGGCACACCACTAGTTCCCTTTAAAAACTTATTCGGGCGCTAAGAACGTTTGGCGGCTACAACTTTATTATAAACTAATTTCTTCCTGACTTTAAAAACCCTTTACATCAATTGATGAAAGAGAATTGCTGTTTTAAGTTGACTCATCCCCCACATACAATTGTACAGGGATTGCTCGAAAAGTAATAGGACTGAGTAGATTTAAAAAAATTTATTTTTGAACCAACCGTTAAAATTTTTTAAAAACTTTCAAAATTAGTGCCTTCTGCGTCGATGTAGCGCTGTCAACTCGATTTCCAAGCATTGAAGGCGTCACGGAAATCATTCTCCGAAATAGCCTTGAGAGACGAGTTGCATCCTGCTTGGATCCACTCTGTCGTCTCAAAATGCTTGTCTTTCATCGGTCTTTTCAGGCAATAAGCCCAAAAAAAGTTCGGGGGGCGACATGGGGGCTCTAGGGCGGCTGCGGAAGCGTTGGGATCCCGGCCTTGGTTAGGTAACTGTTCACAAGAAAAGGGGCGTTGTCGTGGTGCAACTTCCAATCGGATGCGATGTGTGGTCAGACCCGAGTGACGAAGAAAGTTGAAATCCGTTTGACTGTCTGCCTGTCCGTCCGTCAATCCGTCCATACAAGCTGTAACTTGAGCAAAAATTGAGATATCTTGATAAAACTCGGTATGAAGCTTCCTTGGTACAAAAAATTTTTGATTTTGTAGATGGGTGCAATCCGACCACTGTCACGCCCACAAATCACCATTAACATGAAACCTATTAAGTGCCATATGAAATCTGATGAAAATCCCGCTCACTAAAAAAAATGCCATAGTAATGGTATGACAAGACTTTTTAGGCGCTGTGGTAAATATTGGTCGATAGACGTGGCACCGCTTAGTTTTCGGTGAAATCCCATATCTTGGGACACGAATATCCGATAAAATTGTAAAAATGAGCGAAACAATAACCACGCCTACTTCCCATATAGCACAATTTAAAATTCACTTGATTCGTTCAGTTTCCAGTATACAAATCAAGAAGCAATGAAAATAACTGGATAAAACTTTGCACGAATAATGTATTGGTCAAGCCCCTATGTACCGAATATAATATAGTTGACTTTTGACCGAAAATATGGGTCAAAATGTGAGAGGTAAATTCAAGGACAGTACTTCTCTGACAATGGTATATCTATATGTTAAATGGTTTGAATCAGGTCAATACTTTCTTAACCACATATACCTAATATAAAGATTTTTTATAAAATCGAACTTCCAGTCACTTCTTCTTCTTATTAATTGGCGCAGATACCGCGATTATAGCCGAGTTAACAACAGCGCGCCAGTCGTTTCTTCTTCTCGCCAATTAGATATTCCAAGCGTAGCCAGGTCCTTCTCCACTTGGTCTTTCCAACGGAGTGGAGGTCTTCCTCTTCCTCTGCTTCCCCCGTCGGGTACAGCGTCGACTACTTTCAGGGCTGGAGTGTTTTCGTCCATTCGGACAACATGACCTAGCCAGCGTAGCCGCTGTCTTTTAATTCGCTGAACCATGTCAATGTCGTAGTATATCTCGTACAGCTCATCGTTCCATCGAATTCGATATTCGCAGTGGCCAACGCGCAAAGGACCATAAATCTTTCGCAGAAATTACCTCTCGAAAATTCGCAATGTCGTCTCATCAGTTGATGGCATCGTCGAAGCCTCTGCCCCATATAGCAGGACGGGAAGTGACTTATAGAGTTTGGTTTTTGTTTGTCGAGAGAGGACTTTGCTTCTAAATTGCCTACTCAGTCGGAAGTAGCACCTGATGGCAAGAGGTATCCTGCGTTGGATTTCCAGGCTGGCATTGTTGGTGGTGTTTACGCTGGTTCCAAGATAGACGAAATTATCTACTTCAAAGTTATGACTGTCAACAGAGACGTAAGAGCCAAGTCGCGATTGCGACGACTGTTTGTTTGATGAAGGCGATATTTCGTCTTGCCCTCATTCAATGCCAGACCCATCTGCTTTCAGTCTAGAGAAAACAGAACAAACGGCGATTGTGTTGAGGCCAATGATATCAATATCATCGGCATACGACAGCAGCTGTACACGATCGCACTATAGGGAGTCGCCTTGTCTGAAACCTCGTTTTGTATCGAACGGCTCGGAGAGGTTCCCTTCCGATGCTGACGGAGCTTTCGGTGTTGCTCAATGTCAGTTTACACAGCCGTATAAGTTTTGCGGAGATACCAAATTCAGACATCGCGGCATAAAGGTCCTTTTCGTGCTGTCGAAAGCAGCTTTGAAATCGACGAAGAGGTGGTGTGTTTCGATTCTCCTTTCACGTTACTTTTCCAAGATTTGGCGCATGGTGAATATCTGGTCGATTGTTGATTTGCCAGGCCTAAAGCCACACTGATAAGGTCCAATAAATTTGTTGACGGGGGGCTTTAATATTTCATACAATACGCTCGATAGAACCTTACACGCGATGTTCAGGAGGCTTATCTCACGGTAGCTGGTGCAGATTGTGTGGTCTCCTTTTTTATGGATTGCGCATAGCACACTTAAATTCCAATCGTTGGGCATGCTTTCGTCCGACCATATTTTACAAAGAAGCTGATGCTCCTCATCAGTTCTTCGCCGCCGTGTTTGAATAGCTCGACCGGCAATCCATCGGCCCCGCCGCTTTGGTGTTCTTCAGGCGGGTAATTGCTATTCGAGCTTCTTCATGGTCGGGCAATGGAACGTCTGCTTCTCCTTCTCCTGGCGTTGTGCGTTCACTGCCATTCAGCAGGCTGGAAAAGTGTTCCCTCCATATTTTAAATATGCTCTGGACATCGGTGACTAGATCACCATTGGGGATTCTATAAGAGTATGCTCCGGTCCTGAAGCCTGGTACTCTTCGTCGTACCAGCTGTTCTTTTGAATTTTCCGAAAACCAATGGTTTCGGTTGCAGAAATCTAAAACACTGGAGACGTGTCTTCCGTCTCTCACAACATGATCGACTTGGTTGGTGGTTTTTCGATACGGAGACAGCCACACAGTGAATGATAGTACTCAGCGGCGGAGTCTCTCTCCCACCACTGTAGTAAATGCCACAAGCACCTACTCGTCTTTGTCCTCGTTCAGTCCATCGCATTTCTTGGACGGCGGTTATGTCGCCCTTTATTTTCACGAGGATATCAACCAGCTGGGCAGCGGCACCTTCCCAATTAAGGGACCGGACATTCCAGGTGCATGCCCTCAATTCGTAGTCCTTATTTCGTTTGCCATGGTCGTCATCAAAAGGGGGGTCTCTCATCCGAGGCTGGTTGCTCCTTTTCATTGGGGGTATTTTTTACGTGGCGGGTCCCGATTCCTGCGCACAACTCTATGTAGGGCATATTTCGCCTTCTCACTTTAGCTCGCCTTCAAACGGATGTTCTTAGGCTACCCAGAGGATACTTGGTCAAAGTCGTAAGCTGTTTGAGTCACTTGTAAAGGCAACGTTTCTGGTCACTCCCAAATCAGAGAGCTTTCCTCACTTGCGTGAATTTCTACACATGACTCCACCCTCCGTGTCTTCGGCCAATATGTGAGTTATCTCAATAAAAATTACAGAACGTATTGTGCTCATAACAGTGCATATTTGTGCCTAAAATAAATAAATTTGACTTGACTTACTCCCATATAACTAATATCATGATTTTTGGGCATCGGGCATATATGAGTCGTGTGGTATTAGGAAAAACAGATAAAACCATTATATGTATAGTATAGTACTACATATAATGGTTTTCGTTTTTCTAACAAAACTTTTATATCTGTCAGTATAGGAGTTATATATATGGAGTATATGTACTATATATAAAATCGCTTGGATTTTGATTCTTAACTTAGCCCTTCCTAACTTGTTAGTTGAACGTTTACTTCTAGCGAACATGAGTGGCAAAAAATTTATGAATTATATTTGTTTTACCAAATACCTACAAGAAAACTGTGTAAATAATTGTCTTGTACTATATTTTCCTTTGTGCCGAAAAATGGACGATATGACTGATTTGTACAAAAATAGTAATAGAGTTTTTATTACACGTTTAGATCTCACCAAATCGGGTTAAAATAGAGCTCTTGTCTTCATTTACTCCATGACGCCTAAATGTTGAAACTAAAATATTTATTAGCTCTATTATTTCTTAGGAGGCTCCAACTTGACAAAGACATTGAAATTAGGCTTAAATCATGCATATTATATCAGAAACCTCAATCTCGAGATGATTTCACTTACTTCGTCGTAGCAAAAAAAGTTTAAGCATTCTTATCATTCTATCGCCATACATTTTGCGCCTAAAAATTTACATATTCAACTTATCCTGTTACAGCCATTATTGGCAACCCTTTTGGCTATTATTTTACGTCTATTTCAGAGAGATGACAGAGACACAAAGTATTTTCCTTATGAACTTAACGGAAGATCCCTTCGTTCCGGGTATAAAAGAAAATATCTTGAAAAATATATTTTTAATTTTAATAAAATCCTCCATGTCACGTTATCCTAACTATAAGCCACTCTTCTCCAACCTATTTTTTGTACTTTAGTTGAATAGATGTTAGTCGAAAGCCCTCCTTCAACTCAGGTGTGGAAACACGAATACGAATATGAGGATCTCCATCTATCCTTGAACTTGAACTTTTTTATAGCGAAATGCAATGATGATTATCATTAAATAAATAATATATAGCACACATATCAAAATAAATGAGACGTAATAGAACGTACATAGTATAAATACTCGTGTGTAAATAAGTAAATTCTATAGACAGCTTTTTACATCTATAAAAAATAATTGTTAAAGCGAACAACATCATTTTTGCTTACCATACTTACCATAGGGTGGGAAACGGCGCCAACTTGAAATAAATCAAGTTTAACTAATAATATATATGTTTGTAAGTGTATATATTGCATAGGAATAATGCATAAATGAGTTTTAATACGAAATCGAATACCAAATAACTTGTAGGAATCAAATCCAAGGAAATACTGGTTAAATTTTAGAATATCCTCCCCGAATTTCGGGGTTAAAATGGGTATGTACGGATAGAGGAGATCCTCTAGATTAAGAAAATATATATATAATATATAGTTGCCGCTAATTTGTGGTTTTTGAAATATTTTATTTAAAGTTCAAAAATTCAACTATTCAAAATGCGTGTTTTTCCCATTTGCACGGACAGTCAACCGGATTTCAACTTTTCTCGTCATCCTGTTCATGTACTCGTATATAGTATGTATCCCTTTATCTATCTCAATTAGTTTTAGGAAGTTTTGGTTGCAAGAGTATAAAACTAAAAAGTACATATTGCATCAGATTCATATGCACTAGCTAATGGCTGGTTAATACTTAATTTACGACAGCAAATTAAAAATTGTATGTAAATTTAATATAAACAGGATTTTTTTCAGTATGGAAAGCATCAAAAACCGGAATGCGGACCTTCAATCCGCTTAACCTAAACTACTTCCAACTGCAGAATGTTCCACGGAACCACCTGTTGAAGTAGGTATTAATTCGTGGGAGTGATACGATATTTATGTCACAGATTTGTCATGACTAAGGCTGCCGCTTCGCTAACAGCTTTCCAGTTCTCAGTGTCAGTGTCGTCAAATTTTCCACCGTAAAAGTACCACTGAGTGTAGTTTTATATTTTTCCCCTGTACATAAAAAGCTTCAAAGCACTACGAACACGTCGGATAATGCGGACTAATGTCGTGGTGGAATCTGTATAATTAGCTTCTAAAGCAGCCATATCCACTTGGTATTTGGGTTAGAAGGAAATGTCATCTGTCTATCCACTAATAGATATTACGTATCAGTCTGTAGCTCCACCGTCCTTTGAGTGAGGTTTCCCACCGCTGCTGCTTTTGACTGTCTCTTCTCTTTTGGCTGGATGTGAGTGGGCATCATACTGGCTATTACTCCAGTAGAATCGCTTGATATTGTTCGGAAAGCACTGATAGCTCTTAGTACCAACAGCCTGTGCACTGTGCCGGTTGGAACCACGCARCCTTTATTTGCCATCATTCCTGATGAAGGATTTTACGATTTTATTCGCTTTACATGCGATCTATAACAGGTGATCACTAAATTTTAGCCTTGTGTCTATTATTAATCCCAGATACTCTAGTTGTGGCTGTGAATAAATCTAACACTCTCCCTATGTTTAGAGATATAATTTTCTATTGATCAGTTCTGGCCATTTTTTTTTCGATTGCTTGCTTAAATCTCATCAGTTGTTGTAAAATGTAGAATCAATCCTTCGACCAGACTGGAACAGCTCACAGTGAATGATTCCTTTCTAATCCCATCAAACACTCAGCACAACCTTTCGAGGGGTCAATCCTGGCTTTGCGACCACTTGTTGAACTTCACCACGCTTGGACCAAGATCTTTTTCTCACATCATTGTCGTATTTGTTCTGCTTTTTGTCTCCAGTTACCATTCACTTCAAAAATGATTCAATTTCATTTCGTTTCAGCAGAGAATCGCATATTTTAATTCGGTCCATTAAATTTTTCAGAGACAATTCATGTGGTACCCAAACACCGATCTTCTTTTTGTAGCCAGCCTTTTTTAAATGGTTCAAAACCATTTGATGATGATTGTAAAGTTCCTTAGCGATGTCATGTCCCCATTTTCATCAACTTTTTTAACGATAGGTCGATCTATCACATCGAAGTTTCCAGAAAGGAAGCTACCGAATCATTGTTGTGCTGCACGAACTGATACAGCATCGTCTCTGTAAACTTCACTAATTTCACTGGTGGCTTGCATGGCATTCTCCCTTTTTTATACAAAAATTTCAAAAAATTTAATTTTTTGTTAAATGAAGCTTAAAATCTCACTCTTCCAATACTACGAGTATATGGTATGACACAATGTGAGCGGTAGCACTGGAGATAACGACTGCGACGACATCTATTGACAATGTTATATAAAATACAGAGACATCACTAAAAATAGCAAATAAGTTAAACCAGGACCGGAGACCAAATTAAAATACATTCACTTAATGGAAACGTAACAACGTAACATCATGGAACAGTTCAGAGAAACGTAAATTATGATATGCCCTAATTGCTCGTATATGAATATCCTACCTAACTACATACATTCTTATACTCTTAATGTTGACTACAAAGTATTACATTTGAAAATAAAATTAATTTTTAACAAAAGGGTTGACTAAGATAACTGGATTTTACTTCGGCATATAACCACGGTACAATGTACAACCAAATTTAACTAAATTTTTTACTACCTCTAAGTATCAAGTGAAAATATTTTTCAAAATCCCACTTTAAATGAAAAATACAAAGTTTCTCAATAACTTAAAACATGGAAACATCCCACTTCGCCACACATTCGTTAATAGTTTTGAGATGTGTTTCCATTTCAACTTTTTTAATTAGTTTAATGCCGGGGCTTCGCTAATTGGACCGTTTTTGTTAGAGTAAGAGCAAAGACATGCCAACTAACATGCATTGTAAATATATATCGCGATTGCCCGCAAAAGGGATACACATGCATATATTTATCTATGTTCATCACTATATCTACATATGCATGCATGTACATATGTATATGCTAATAGCATATATGTATGTTTGTCTGTACATTATATGCTGGGAAGTATATGGCCCCACTATTACCTACTACATATTTCGTCTAGATATATACATACATACATATGTATGTAGTATGTACGTGTTGTCTCAATCATGTATTGATGTGTATACAAACATATGACTGAGCAATGAATGTCCGTACTGCTTACGTACGGAAATTAATTCGGAACATCGAATTTTCTGCTAGGCAAAATTGTCCAATCACATCAAAGACCGACGGACAACTTCCACAGATAACCGTCCGTATCATATATGTATACATACATATCTACACATGTACGACCATGTGCTTATGCATTTAAGTAAACGTCAATACATATATACATATGTGTATAAGCCTCTAAAATCCTCGAACCCATATGCTCAAAACACATTCGCACCCTCATCGTGGCACTTAGGGATACTTGGATTTTCTGTGTACCTTCGGTAGTTGAGTACATTAACGAGTGGATCCGAATTGAACTTTCGTGTCTATATACATATATAGTATACTCGTATATCTATACAATACTTATATGTTAGCAATAATAAAACAATATTTGTATATCCTTGTAAGTGTATATGTATATATGCTGATAAAAAAATTCCTATGTTGATATATAAATGATTATACCTGCTCGATTAAGTTCTGCAGCTCGAACTATTTTCTCCAGCAGCAGATTGAAGAAATAGCACCTCTTTGAAGCCTCGTTCGGTATCGAAAGGTTCGAAAAAGTCCTTCCCGATCATGACGCAGCATTTGGTGTTGCTCAACGTCAGTTTACACAGACGTAATAGTTTGGCGGGGATACCAAATTCAGACATCGCGGCATAAAGGCAGCTCCTTTTCGTGCTGTCGAAAGCAGCTTTGAAATCGACGAAGAGGTGGGGAGTGTCGATTCTCCTTTCACGGGCCTTTTCCAAGATGGTGAATATCTGGTCGGTTGTTGATTTTCGAGGTCTAAAGACACAGTGATAAGGCCCAATCAGTTTGTTGACGGTGGGCTTTAAACTTTCACACAATACCCTCGATAGAACTTTATACGCGATGTTGAGAAGGCTTATCCCACGGTAGTTGGCGCAGATTGTGGGGTCTCCCTTTTTGTGGATTGGGCATAGCACATTTAAATTCCAATCGTTGGGCACGCTATTGTCCGACCATATTTTACAAAGAAGCTGATGCATGCTCCTTATCAGTTCTTTGCGGCTAGAAAAGTATTCCCCTGTCGGCCAGCTTATCAAGCTTTTCATACTCACGCATTTGGTCCTCTTTCATTTTCTGCCTGCAAATGCGACTCGCTTCCCTCTTCAACTCTCGGTATCTATCCCATCCCGCACGTGTTGTGGTCTATCGTAACGTTGCGAGGTAGGCAGTATGTTTTCTCTCCGCTTCAACGCGGCACTCCTCGTCGTACCAGCTTTATACACATCTAGATGTGTATAAGAGACAGGCTTCAACGCGGCACTCCTCGTCGTACCAGCTATTCTTTTGAATTTTCCGAAAACGACAGATTCCTTATACCGAGTTGTTGACGAGTGCTCTCAGAGAGCAGGAGTGCAAGCCGAGTAGAAAATCGTTCGGCTGTCTGTTGTGATTGCAGCTTCTCGACGTCGAACCTTCCTTGTGTTTGTTGACGTGTGTTGTGGAGGCGGGTGTGAATCTTGTCTGCAACAAGATAGTGGTCAGAGTCGATGTTAGGACCTCGGAGCGCACGCACATCTAAAACACTGAAGACGTGTCTTCCGTCTATCACAACATGATCGCTCTGGTTGGTGGTATTTCGATCCGGAGACAGCCGGGTAGCTTGATTTTTTTTCTTGTGCTGGAATCTACTACTACAGATAACCATATTTCGTTCCCATACACAGACTAACTTAGTTTCATTTCCGTGTTTGATGGTAAATTTTGCTAGATAAATTACAATTATTGTGTTTTATGTATATTATAT
Organism: Bactrocera latifrons; assembly: GCF_001853355.1. Lineage (NCBI taxonomy): Eukaryota > Metazoa > Arthropoda > Insecta > Diptera > Tephritidae > Bactrocera > Bactrocera latifrons. The sequence continues at coordinate 58,403 of NW_017536274.1, read as the reverse complement.
ATATGTAGTTATATGTGTTATATGGGAATTGGTGTAATATGTATACCGATGTCACACACTTGTGTCATTGAGCTACGTTATACATATATTATGTATGCTACATCTTCACTTCATTTTATTACTATATCTTACAAATTTACAAATGTATACGATACAAAACCAACCGAAAAATTGAAATTCTTTTTATACTCTTGCAGCCAGTTTCTACAGAGTATTATAGTTTTTTTCACCTAACGGTTGTACGTGTCACCTAAAACTAAGGGAGATAGATATAGGGGTATTATTTATATATATATATAAATGATCAGGATGACGACAAAAGTTGAAAYCCGTTTGACTGCGTCCTACGTTTGTCTACCCGTCCGTGCAAGCGGAAGATGAGCGTAATCGATCCACTTTCAAGCCCACAAATCGCCATTAACCGAAAGCATATAAAGTGCCATATCTAAGCGGTTAATTAAGGTAAGCAGCTGTAATTTGGTACGGAGGATCGCAGTGGCAAAGGGCATCTGTGGGCAAACACTTTTGAAAAAATGGGCGTTGTGCCAACCTCTAAAAAGTTTGATGTACATACAGTGGACCAATAAAGTTAACATACACCTAGTTCTATTAAATTACGACACGTTTGTTTGTTATAAAATTAATTAATAAATAAATAAAAAAATAGGTGTATGTAAACTTTATTGGTCCACTGTATCTCCTAAACTACTAAAGTTGCAATAAGCAAATTGCTGAGTGCAAATCTTATAAAAAAGAATTTCTACCAACGGTGTGAAAATGGATGAAATTGGAGTATTACCACGCTCACTATCCGTATAATGGTTTTTTTTTCAAAATTACTAAAAGCGCGATAAGTCAATAACTGCATATGTATAATATATTTAATACGCTGCTTTCTTCTTACGTTCTTATGCCACATTGTGAAAATGAACGAAATCGGTCAACAACCACGTCTATTTACTGCACGTACAGCATAATTTTTAATTCCACAACGATTCGTTCAGTTCGAGAAGAAATTAATAACGGGATAAAACTTTGCACGAATTATGTTTTCCTACGTGCCAACTTATGGTCAACAATTTTTTGAATCTAATAAAAACTGTTCAAGCCCCTAGGTACCGAATATTTAGAGCTCGGTACCATATAGTTGACCTTTGATTGAAAATGTCGGTCAATGTGTCATATAATTATATGTAACTGAAATTAAGGGATGATCCTACTCTTATAATGATATGCCTTATTGTCAAAAATGGGTTGAATCTGAGCGGGAAGTATTGGTCTGATTCCACTCATTAGCCTCCATATACTTAATATAAAGATTTTCGAACTTCGGGGTGACTTTGTACCGAATATATCGGCCAATATGTGAGTTATCCCAATGAAAATAAGAGAAGATATTATATTCATAACAGTGTATTTTTGTGCCTAAAATAGAAAAATATGAGCGAAAACTTGGCCTAGAACCTACATATATAACTAATATCATGAACATCCGGCTGACTGGCTTTACTCTATATGGTTGGCTTTACACCTTAGAGTATTTCCCTGACTTTGATTCTGGCAAGTTGCAAGAGTATAACATGTTCGGTTACACCCGAACTGAGCCCTTCCTTACTTGTTATGTATGTTTTGAGCATATGAGAAGTATGGGTAATATTGACATGACTCTTTCCATTTGTGGGATTACAACATAACATTACCAGAAAAATATGATATCAAAATTTCATTAAGATTTCTCACTTATTACCAATACATACATATTTATATTAGATGGAAAGTCATGCGTATGTTTAAAAATCCTTATATTAATTCAAGCTAGAGGAGCTGAGAGGTTTTCACTCTCTCAATTTTAGTAAGATAACACATATAGTGGAAGTTCAAAACCTTCATATTATGTATTTGAGGGATAATATATGTAAGTATTGACTCGATTGTACCCTGTTTTGACTTAAAGATGCACTATTGTCAGAAAAAGATTATATCTTAACTTCAATATCTAATACCGATGTTTTGGTAAAACATAGATTGATTGCGACCATGTTTTTGTTTTTTTTGCTTAATTTTGTGTCGATGGTCTGACTCTACCCACTGTCTCTTATACACATCTAGACGGCATAAAGGCAGCTCCTTTTCGTGCTGTCGAA
>NW_017536274.1:44949-56181 GCF_001853355.1 Bactrocera latifrons | reverse complement strand
TTTTGGTAAAACATAGATTGATTGCGGACCATTTTTTTTTTTTTTTTTGCTTAATTTTGTGTCGATGGTCTGACTCTACCCATCCGGTTGCCGTGTATTCGGTTTCACCATAAGTGTTATAAATTTTTACTCAATCATTTTACTCATCACTTGCACGGATGGGGAATGGACGGACAGACGGATGGGCGGATAGACAGACAGACTCCGAGTGAACGTAAGCAGCATTTAAGGCAATTCGGTTGTCAAAAAGTAGGTCTGCTTTTTGTAGAGAAAACTTTGAAAAAATTAAAACAAAAAACAAAGTCTGCACGAGAAAAGAGTGGCTATAGGAATACTTAATTTAGGTTCATCTGCGGCAACATATGAGTTTCAAAAATATCGACTAAACTAATGCAGGACGAAATAAATCTTGACTCACTTCAAAAAAAACAAAATCTAAACAGGAGGACAGTTGCACGAAAAGTTATTTTCAGCTGAAAGTAACAGTATCACCTCTTTGTCCAATGAAAAAACTTTTAAATTTATTGATCCAAATATCTGTAGACATATTATGGTATATTTATACTGTATTAAAAATAAAACTGTTTGACAAAATGGCGGTTTCTAAAAAAATTGAGTTTTGATCAAAATTTCGGCGTTATATTGTTTATAAAAAAATATTTATCGATGAGAAAAAATCTTAATTTAATTACAAAAATTTATATTTAAGAAGCTCGTGTGAAAATTTTAAAATAATCGGTTTAGCCGTTTTCGAGTAATGTTGGCCACCGACTTTAAAAATACCATTTTGTGGAAAACGTTTTTAAGGTTTGGCCTTGTACTTCCAAGCACTCGGAACAACTTTTCAAATTTGCGTGTAAAAAAATATTCACGAAACGATATGAAATTTTCTGTGTGTATTTAAAAATAAATACAAATATTAAGAAAATAAAGTAAAAAAATCGATCTGCAAATGTTGATGACGTCGTGGATTTCAGCGATGTTGTCAGTCTAGAAATTGTTCGGGTGTGATGTTGCCGGAAGTAACGAAGATTTTTTGTCACCAATTGGAAGTGATAGGTTTTTCTGTTATACCTGCTCCATGAATAAAAATTTTATTGGCAAACGGAAATATGCAGATCCACAGATATGTATGTTCTGATAAATACATAAGTCTACATAAGTTTGCAAATCTAAGAGTGAAAAACGTTCGTATTCGCTGCATATTCACAGGCCAAAGTGAGCAAAATTACGCTAAATCTAAATAGAACATTATGTGGAACAATGAGTTTCAGCACTAGCCAACAGGAACGAAAATACTTAAAATGCGCAGAAACAATTTGTTAAACAAATAAGTACCTGCTTCTCCCAATGAAATCACTAATATCACTAAAAAAACTTAACAGAGAACTGTCGAAATATACAACTGTGCAAAAAGAAAAATACAGAAGAAACATTTTTAAGGTTGCAGTGATGTATTTTAAATTGAGTAATAAAAAAATATCCGCATAATTTAAAATTTTAAATTTTGAATTAATCAGTGCTGGTTTTGTCATTTCGTTCACTTTGAATCGATTAGAATGAGTGGAATATGAGTTTTCATATAGCTTGCAACAAAAACTCTATTTCAATTTGATTTTATCTTTATTTAAATGGCTGAAAAGACTAAAACGGTAAAGAGTTTTTTCTTCGAAAACAAGTTCAATTTCCCTAATATAGGGATTTCTTATTGTCTGGTTTACCCGAGTACACCCAATATAATAAATTTAGTTTTTTTGGTTAAGTTTATATTTCAAGTTATACTTTTGCAACAGTTTGCTACAGAGTATAATAGTTTTGTTCATCCAACAGTTGTTTGTACACCATAAAGATAATCGAGCCTAAAAAATGCCACAACTCAGCACTAAATTAAGATATAGAACTGTGATTTTCCAAAGGGGATCGCAACAGCAAAGGGCACCTGTGGGCTAAAAATTTTGAAAAATGGGTGTTTCCCCGCCCTCACAGAGGTTTAATGTACACATAGTCTAAGCTACTAAAACTATAATTACCAAATTCGCTTAGGCAAACTTCCATAAAAATTCCTTCCGACAGTGTCATAATTAATACCTCTTACCATATAACATTTGTGTTAAAAACAACTAAAAGTGCGATAAATCAATAACTAAATGCGTCAATGACATTAAATTTTTCATCCAAGCTGGCACAAGAAGGCTTTAAGAAGCCGCTGTCAAAATTGGACAATCTTCGCGCCATCCACATTTAGTTGAAATCACATATCCCGGTATCTGCTCGATCGACTTCAATCAAATTTGGACTTTTATCGCAGTGCGATAATGAGCGAAATCGGGTAATAAACGCGTCTACTTCTAGTATAAAGAAATTAACCATAATGGGCTGAATCGAATCAATAATTCTCTAAGCCCCCATATACCTAATAGAAAAAATTTCTAACTTCCAAATTACTCTATAACTGAAATATCGGTCAATATTTGAGTTATCTCAATGAGATTGAAACAACCTATTTTTCGAATGGAAAAAATTTTGTGAAAAACTAACTATCTGGCCCCGTAGCCGTTGTCCTACGTGAAATTATGTGTTTTGAAATGAAAAGAAAGTTGAATTTATCATTTAATTTTTTCTTTTTTTTCAGTGTAACGTAGCTTGATAAACAACATTTTTCGGTTTCTGTTCCGGTGTACAGAAAACATGGTTTTCCAACTCGTGAGCACGCCACGTATATCCGGCTGTGTGAAAACATATCATTTCCAAATTTATGCCACACACTATGCGACTATCCTCTTGTTCTGTTGATTGTCACCTCAAATGCAATTTTCGAATACGTTTGAACTGGCAAATCGTTAGAACTCAAAGGAATTCGTAGAATCAAGCATTCTGCCTCCTTGTATTCGATAGCTGCGTCACAATCAGTCGGGTTCCATTACACAGTTTCGGCGCATGAAGATTGCGAAACATAATAATGACAGATCCAACTTTGAGACGCAAATGATGCGGTGGCATACCAAACCTCTCCAAAGTTTTTTAGAAGTTTCACTGGATATATCACGGCGTCGTCTTCATTGTCAAGACGATCGATCGATTGGTATGACCGCAAGTCTCCCGGAATTCGACTTTGAATCCTCCAGTTTAAGTCAACAACATCGGTATTTTTGGTAGCTAACATTGCGCGTGTACTTAAGGAACGATAATTTGTCCCATGTTTCGGATGACATTCGTGATGAGTTCATCTTTCGTGAATTGATAAACGGCAAATGGAATTGATATCAAACCACCGGAAATATCAACCGGAATAGACCCATTTCCAATGCTTAGTGAATACGATATAAAATGTCTTTGGCCATGTCATTTGTGCGACAAATATGTATGTATCAAGTGTGCGACCTTCATTTGCATTCGAACTATCTATCATATCGTATATCGCTTGATTCCAGTGATTATCATGTTCCAGCTTGCTTCCCCAAAACTTTCAATCACCATTCACAGTACCCAATGACTCAAATGAAGTTGAAGCGCGCACATTAATCAATAGCAATCGAAGGTAGAAGCAATCACTGTTTTTTCGGGTGGATTGTGTAAATTCGTCCTTATGCATTATTTGAGAAGACACCTGGATGTCCATCTACTGGTTGGTCCTGCTTTCTGCGTAACTATTTCTTCTACGATGCGTTCCATGTACAATATCAAGGTACTATATTTCCGAATAGAGCAATTTTTTCGCAAACGGATCATAGACGCAGGTTGAGAAAAAACTCGTCAATGTTAATTATCGTTTATCGATTTCACCAAACTGCAATAATCAACATTGATATGAATTTTGAAGGTGAATGCATCTTTCTCTGCATCAGGAATTTCCGCGGAAGTGATTTCATCAATTTGATCTGGTGGATCCACTATCCAAAGAACCTGTAACCTCCACCACTCTACAGAGCACATCTAGCCTCTAACAGTACCGCATATACGTTGCTTCAAGATAAAGTAAATCAAACATCGTAACTGTTATTTGAAAGGTCTTGCTGTGACATCGTGACAATCGCTTGCTGATTGTACGCCATGCATAATTCTTGAAACACACATAAAGTTTTCTCTGAACAATTTTCAATAATTTTTATTTTGAATAGCCGGAATAAAAAAGCAAGCAATCGAAATTGAAAGATTCAACTAATTTACAAATCAAAATATGGAAAACAAAACAAACAATAATTGAGAAAAAATTGTATGGAAAAAGTTACTTTTTGGAATTGTCCAATTTTCCGATTTCTCCTCACGAAAAGCATACGATTTTTTTTATTTCCAAACCTTTCCCGATCCACAGAGAACAACCTCTGAAAATTTCATCAAGGTTGGTGCAGCCGTTCTCTTAGCGATACTAACCAACAAATATTCATTCGTTTGTATGGGAAAAAGAAAAAGCTGTTTTTAGGGGTTTTTTGGCAATTATTCGAATTTTTCTTGCATTTAGAAAAAAGAATCGACCAAATTGGTGCAGGCGTTGTTGAGTTATGCGCTTAGCAACACATTTTGAGATTAATTTTTATATGTAAAAATAAGTTGTACAAGTGCATACATATGTACATACTCACACATCACATATTTTACAAGACTATGGGTACGTATACATACGTATATAAATATGGACTATTTGTGCTTATACCTTGAGGGATGTAAAACGGAATTCATTTGAACACTATTATAATTTGCTGGTGGGCAAGGGTCATCTAGTGGTGGAAAATATTTTTATAAAGGTCGGCGAAGAATATTAAAATTATTTCGTGAACGTCACGCCCAACCCTAATTTGCGCTTATGCTTTAGTTAGTGACCAACGCAAACCCGTATTCTGTATGCGTAGCACAATGTAATTGAAAACTCACCACCGATTCTACAGTCCGTAATACCCTGTTCCTACCAATACTTCTAAAAAAGGTTTAGCTAGATTTCGACATTCAAAAATAAAAATTTTCAAACTCTTCACCGAGAAGATTGAAATTAGTATTTTAGAAATTAATTACAATTTCGGTGTGCTTTTTTGACACAATGTATATTGCTTATTTCTCGACTGGTCTTAAAGTTAATAACATCGATCGATGGCCAATTATATTAACTCTAAAAAGTGATTTCAATTTTTTATTCGAAAACAGCGGTTTTAAGTTTTTTAAAACTTTTCTTAAGGCGTTACCATATGAAAACGGTGGGTCGCCTAGGGTACAGATTTTTTATACCTATTCCATATCAATTTCTGTGGTAGTACGAGATTTATTCTTGTTTTTTATCTCTATTTTTTTATTTAGATTATTTGTTTGCAATAATTTTTGACGACACAGATGAGCTCCTGTGGGTAGCAACATAAGTGACGAAGATTATGCGGAAGATCTGGACAAATACCAAATAATGCTTGACCCGCTTAGCTTAAAACGGATGTAGCAGAAGTGGATAGTGAAAAATTTTAATAAATATCAAATTGGCATATTTGAAAAGAATATCCTTTATACATCACAATAATTTTCTTTACATTGGTTTTGCTCGTTATTGTAGAAAATGCTTAAGAAAGTATGGACTTTAATGATGAACCAATATTACGTAGAGGGACACCAAAACCTTAAAGGTTTTCACTGCCACAAAGCAAACAACATTTCAAGGGATAAAAAATTATGCATCATTTCTTATTCCCGCTTACGCAGTTAGGCCGAGTTAACAGCGCACCAATCGTTTCCCCTCTTAGCAATTTGGCGCCAATTCGAGATACCAAGTGCAGCCAGGTCCTTCTCCACCTGATCTCTCTAATGGAGGCTAGGTACTGAATCGAATAGAGCAGGTGTGTTTGCATCCAAACGGACGACATGAGCTAGTCAGCTCTGCCGCTGTGTCTTAAATCGCTAAACTATGTAGTTACATCGAATGCGATATTCCCCGTTGCCAAAGCGTAGAGGACCATAAATCCTCCTCAGAACTTTTCTCTCGAAAACTCGTAACACTCGACACATCATATGCACCATATAGTAGGACGGGAATAATGAGTGACTTATAGAATTTGGTTTTTGTTCGTCGAGAGAGGACTTTACTTCTCAATTGTCTACTCAGTCCGAAGTAGCATCTGCTGGCAAGCGTTGGATTTCGAGGCTGAGATTATTGTTGGTGTTCATACTGGTTCCAAGATAGACGAAATTATCTAGATCTTCGAAGTTATGACTGTCAACAGCAACGTTGAAGCCAAGTCGCGAGTGCGACGACTGTTGTTCGATGACATAATATATTTCGTCTTGAACTCGTTCACTTCTAGTCCCATTTGCTTTGCTTCATTATCCATTCTGGAGAAAGCAGCATTAACGGCGCGGATCTTGAAGCCAATGATATCAATATCATCGGCATACGCCACCAGCTAGATTGAAGAAGTCGCACGATAGGAAGTCGCCTTGTCTGAAACCTCGTTTGGTATCGAACGCCTTGGAAGAGTCCTTCCCGATCCTGATGGAGCTTTTGGTATTGCTCAACGTCAATTACACAACCGTATTCGTTCTTCGGGGATAAAGCTCCTTTTCGTAAAATGTAATGTATTGGCTCATCATTTAAAAGCAAAAATTATTGAATAGTAAATAGAAAGTATGATTTTCGCTTTGGCAAACGCGGAGGTAAGCAATTTATAAAGGGAAATCCATTACGATTCGAGTCCCTTTGCACTCTATCAAAGTTTGGAAAGTATATATGATCAATGATTTTTCTCATTCATCAAGTTTCTTTCGTCAACCTCTTCAAATGCAAGCAATCCTTTGCTAACTTTTTTGAAAACTAGTGGATATAATGTCATGGCGACAAACCGTGAAAGCCACATTGTCTTCTTCATTTAATGCACAAAAAAAATTTTAAATCAATGGATAGATGTTACTAGGAATCAATCGTTATTAAAAGTACTGTTGTTCGTTTGGTGAAGTGGAAAGATAATAATGTTGTCTCCTTTTTTCTGCCAATTTTAAAAAAGATAGGGTAAATCCAGAATAAACGTACCCCGCCCTTGTACAAATAACAGAATATAATAAATATAATATATGTGCGGATTAGACCGGTTTGATCAAAACTTGGCTCATTACCACGTCGCATACAGCGGAAAAAAGTATTGGTCCAGCATATTTATCTGGCTAATAGATGCTTCTATTCAAAACGTTCGGAAGCTTCTTCTAAAATAGAAACCAAAAATGACGCTACTTGAATTTCGAAGACAACTGGCCATATACTATTTCAGATATTATGGTACGAAAGCCAAATCGCTTGATGTCATTACTACTCACAGATATACATATATGCTCAGCAACTAGGTACAACATTCGGTACGATCAATTGGGCATTAGACCATGCGTTTTCGAAAATGAGGCTGCTCAAGCAAATGCTGTTGCTGGTGCTCAAAATCGAGATATGATAACCCTATTATTTTTGCCAAAATGGGATGATATTGTTGTTTCATTTGCCCTATGAGTTATTCCATTGACAACTTTATCTCATGTACTTTATGATTCAATAAAAAAATTTCAATCGAAAGATTAAAATCTTTGTTTTCTATTTAATTCCATTTTTATTCTTTCAAAATATACTTACACAAAACGGACTCATAAAAATACATAAAATATTATTTGATGTAAGCAAACGGACTAAAACTCATGGGACACCCTGAGCAACAAAATGATGAGTGTTTTCTAAAAAGGAGGTTTGTTTTCGCCCACTTATATAAGCATATGATAGCTTTCCTATACAAAATTGAAGGTAATGTTACATCGCAGTACTGTTGTCGTACAGTTGACTCTTCAATTGCTTTCCAAATAGCCATTTCGCCTATTCTTAATACACACTAATTTACTCTTTGCATACCACTCTAGCGAATATGCAATTCTAAATCGATTATGTTATAGAGAGCAATAGACCGTAATTTAAACAAGAAATTATGAGTAATTTCGAGAACAGCGAAATAATACATACATATGTAACGGGTGATCCAAATAGAGGTACTTTTTTTTATAGCCTTTTTCGACCCGCGTGAGTCATGTCAAGCTGCCATGTTATTTTTATTCAGTATTGTTTGACATTTCATCATGGAAAGACTTACGCTTAACAACGTTTACAAATCATTCAATTTTATTACGAAAATACGCATTCTGTAAAGAATATGCATCGCGCGCTTCGCTCAAGTAATGGTCAACATAATCAGCCTACTGAGCGTATCATCACCCATCTTAAAGCCCAACTTAACTACCTTATATCCAAAAAATATTAGATCGTAAAATATCTCCCTTCCGCTTTTTTGGTCTTTATTCAACGATTTATAAAAAGTGTTACAGTGATCGGATTTAGGTCAAATGTGCGCCGATGTTTCCATCTAGACGGCAATCTCATAATACCCCCCTCTAGAGGATTTGCCATTAACGAAGAAACTTAAAATAGCGCGAATTTCGGCGTTAATGAACTCCATTTTCAATAATATCCAAAGTAATCATGCATAGCGTCATTTTGTAGGTTATGTCAAGACTTTTCAAAGATGTATAGTATTGCCAGTATCTGTAGCTCTTTATACATAGCCGAGAAATTCAAAAGATAAAAATTCGAAAGGGCGATATACTTATAATATATATTAATTATTAATATAATATATTATAACACGGGGCTGCTGGGGGAAGATAATCTGTGGAACATTATACAAGAGTAAAAGCGTGATTAAAAAAACTAACAAAACAATAATAGTACAGTACATTTGTTCAAAAATATTTTCTTGTTTCTCTAGATAGGTTACATCACATTAAACATTTACCAAAGCTTGACGAAAGTAATAATCCCCAAACCACATTTTACAAAAAGAAATCAAATGTATTGTGCTTACCTGCAAGTGAATAAAAATATACCCAATATTATGTGCATGTGCAAATTTGAACTTCGTTACATTTCGATTAGCATAACTGTATTTGAGCCGAACACATACATACTATACATTGAATTGAAATTGAATTTAAAAGCAAAGCTCTTTGGCAATCTGTTTGTTTTGCAATGTGCACAGCCGAAAAGAATGAATAGACAACAGTTATGATGATTGAAAAATATTTAATTTACATAAATGCAAGGTAAAGTTATGCTCTTGTTAGCAAACCAGTGCTCAGAAAATAGCTGAATAAGAATGTGACGGTGATTCTTGATTTTTAAAGACAATAAAGCTTTATAAATAAATCATTTATTAAAGTTATTAATTGTTATAATTACAAAATAAAAATAATTTATAGAAAAGAAAGCGATAATTTTAGAAACATTGTAAAATTTATTTAAGCCTCACATTAATAATTGCAAAAGTTTGCATTGCGCATTATGTTCTATCTCTCTGTGTGTTTTCCTACTTCGATATGTATGTACAAGCTTTAAGCTACAATACGAAAAAATATACAAGTAAAAAAGTTTCAATGCCAAGTTTATCTTCACGCCTAAAAATTATAGGGCATTGCCAAGTTCCTATTCAGGAGTCATTGAGGCAAACAGACTGCTTTCATTTCTATAAAAATTCATCGTTTACATGCATACATATGTGTAAAAAGAGAAATTCACGTCCACGGCTTTTTTACATTTAAGACTCATTCACAGCTTTAGTTTTTGCGTCTCTCTTACCAGATAATTTTAAAGAAAGCATATCACAACACCAAAGGGTGAAAATAAGAAATCGAAAGTGAAAGTGGAAAGCAGAGCAAGAAAAAATAAAATGTGAAATATATATTTTTTCTTTAATAAAAATGAATGAAATAATAAATATAACCTGGAGACTTGTAGGTAGTTATGCTGAAAAAAGTCAAAACTCTTTGTTCATATAGTGTCACCCATAAACATTTACACGATTCACATATTGTGAGCTGTGTGTAATGGTTTGTATGTTTGAACTTTACTGGCACTCTTGAAGCGACTTCAAGTTCGCAGGCCTTATACACACATACATATATACTACACCTTGCAGCATCTTACAAATCTGCCGACAACACTCACCACATTTCCATTTTCTGCCAGTTATTTGATATGAGAAATACAACAACACTACTTGTATAACAATGTCGGCAAGTAAATATGTACATACAAGTATGTATTTATATACATGCATATACGCATACTAAATGTCATGTGAGCAATTGCACCTACATACATATAAGTATATACATATGTATATATGTAAATGTGAGAATTTGTTTGCTAAATATTCGTATAACAACCGCATTTACTTAAAGACTTCTTGCATACATAGGTAGATAAGCCAATGTATATGTATACACCGAAATTTAAACAGGAACCCAACTCCCTCATATGTATATAAACAAAGGAAGTCATATGTGATAGCGTTACACACCTATGTCTGCACATACATATGTATGTACAGCGAACACTCACTTACATAGAATGATGAGGCAGATATATTAGATGTCCTGCTTACACATACCTGTGCATTCAAGGAACCGAAAAAATACGTTTGGAGCTCATAGGCTTCATGTGTGTTTCTAGTTTTCTTCTACCAATGTTTTAAGGGTTGAAAGTATGTATATGGAGGCGTGGCTTCACATATGTGGCATATGAATTGTAATGGAGAGATGCGAAAGTCTACAAATATGTCCCAGCAAATTTAAGGGCTGGTTTGTGCCCATACTAAAAAACAATAACAGTACTGAAATTTCATACTAGTCTGTTACATACTACTCTGTAACGGGTAACTGGAATCGAACTAGTCTAATAAATGATATTCAGTTGAGAGTTAGAAATAGAAAACGGAAATTGAACCTTAAAAAACTAGAAATACACTGAAATATACTTGACAAGTACTAATTGCGAAACGATTAGTAAAAAGTAACTTTATTTGATTGCAACGTTTTATGCAGTTTATTTATTTTTATACTCTCGCAACAAAGTTGCTAAAGAGAGTATTATAACTTTGTTCACATAACGGTTGTTTGTAAGTCCTAAAACTAAAAGAGTCAGATATAGGGCTATGTATACCAAAGTGATCAGGGTGACGAGTAGAATTGAAATCCGGATGTCTGTCTGTCCGTTTGTCTGTCTGTCCGTGCAAGCTGTAACTTGAGTAAAAATTGAGATATCATGATGAAACTTGGTACACGTATTTCTTGGCTCCATAAGAAGGACCACAGCCACGCCCACAAAATGGCGGAAACCGAAAACCTATAAAGTGTCATAACTAAGCCATAAATAAAGATATTAAAATGAAATTTGGCACAAAG